>NC_134498.1:43669585-43714585 GCF_040206685.1 Ascaphus truei
AGGCAGGCATGCATGCATGCAGGCAGGCAGGCAAACATACAGTGCTTTCACTAATATAGTATAAGATATATATATATATATATATATATATATATGTGTATATATATATATATATAATGTGTGGTGTGTATATATGTATGTGTGGTGTGTATATCTACTATATATTTCTGAAATGTCTGTATGTTTGTCTGCATGCCCTGTGTCCCTAGGGCCAATCGCATTGCACCTTTGGCCTGTCACTCCACCTCAACACTGTCCCACCCCTCACCACACTGTCCCACCCCTCACTGACTCTCATTGGCCTTCGGCCAACACCACTGCCACACTGTCCCACCCCTCACCCCACTGTCCCACCCCTCACTGACTCTCATTGGCCTTTGGCCAACACCACTGCCACATTGTCCCACCCCTCAGTGACCTTTGGGAATGCTTCTAAGCACCTAACACTCACCGCACTGCCTCTTACAAACACCCCCCTCCACCACCACCCCCCCAACCTCATGCACCCCCCCTCCACCACCACCCCCCTCAACCTCATGCACCCCCCTCCACCATCACCCCCCCCCCAACCTCATGCACACTACAAACGCACGCCACAGCTCTCCCGCTACTGCAGCCCATCACCAACCCCCCTCACCCAAACATACAACGCACGATGCTCCATCACCCCCCCCTCACACCAACAGCAAACGCACGCTGCTGAACATACAACGCACGATACTCCATCACACCCCCCCCCCCTCACCCGAACATCCCCGGAGCACACCCAAAACTACCCCACCCCCCCCACCCATACATCCACCGCACGATGCTGCTCCGGAGCCCCTCACCCCCCCCCCCCCCCCCCCCCCACTCACCCGAACATCCACCGCACGATGCTGCTCCGGAGCCCCTCACCCCCCTCCTCACCCTCTGTCCGCCCCCCCCCCTTTCCTGGCCGCTGGCCCGCAACAACGGAACTACCCCCTATCACTGTGTGTGTGTGTGTGTGTGTGTGTGTGAAAAACGGGCTGCAGGGTGTGTGTGTGTGTGTATATATGTGTGGTGTGTGTGTATATATATGTGTGGTGTGTGTGTGTGTGTATATATGTGTGTGTATGTGTGGTGTGTATATATATATATATATATATATATATATATATATATATATATATATATATATATATATATATATATGTGTATATATATATATATATATAATGTGTGGTGTGTATATATGTATGTGTGGTGTGTATATCTACTATATATTTCTGAAATGTCTGTATGTTTGTCTGCATGCCCTGTGTCCCTAGGGCCAATCGCATTGCACCTTTGGCCTGTCACTCCACCTCAACACTGTCCCACCCCTCACCACACTGTCCCACCCCTCACTGACTCTCATTGGCCTTCGGCCAACACCACTGCCACACTGTCCCACCCCTCACCCCACTGTCCCACCCCTCACTGACTCTCATTGGCCTTTGGCCAACACCACTGCCACACTGTCCCACCCCTCACCCCACTGTCCCACCCCTCACTGACTCTCATTGGCCTTTGGCCAACACCACTGCCACATTGTCCCACCCCTCAGTGACCTTTGGGAATGCTTCTAAGCACCTAACACTCACCGCACTGCCTCTTACAAACACCCCCCTCCACCACCACCCCCCCCAACCTCATGCACCCCCCTCCACCACCACCCCCCTCAACCTCATGCACCCCCCTCCACCATCACCCCCCCCCAACCTCATGCACACTACAAACGCACGCCACAGCTCTCCCGCTACTGCAGCCCATCACCAACCCCCCCTCACCCAAACATACAACGCACGATGCTCCATCACCCCCCCCCTCACACCAACAGCAAACGCACGCTGCTGAACATACAACGCACGATACTCCATCACACCCCCCCCCCCTCACCCGAACATCCCCGGAGCACACCCAAAACTACCCCACCCCCCCCACCCATACATCCACCGCACGATGCTGCTCCGGAGCCCCTCACCCCCCCCCCCCCCACTCACCCGAACATCCACCGCACGATGCTGCTCCGGAGCCCCTCACCCCCCTCCTCACCCTCTGTCCGCCCCCCCCCCTTTCCTGGCCGCTGGCCCGCAACAACGGAACTACCCCCTATCACCACTCCGCGGGACCTCAACATCACCCGCTCTCCCAACACACCCTCTCACCTGAGCGTCTCAGCTCCGCATCGCCGGGGGGAACCGCCGAGGAACCCGAGGAGGAGCGCGGCCCGGTGCGAGGTAAGTAACCGCACGGGAAGAGATCTTTCACCCCCGGCCCGGCCCTTCACCCCACCCGGCGCTTCACCCCACCCGGCCTGGCGCTTCACCCGGCCCGGCGCTTCACCCTGGCCGGCGCTTCACCCCCCCCCCCCCCCGCCCTGGCCCTTCACCCCCCCCGCCCTGGCCCTTCACCCCCCCCCCTGGCCCTTCACCCGGCCCTGCCCTTCACCCCCCCCCTGCCCTTCACCCCCCCCCCGGCCCTGCCCTTCACCCCCCCCCCCCGGCCCTGTCCTTCACCCCCCCCCGGTCCTGCCCCCCCCGGCCCTTCACCCCCCCCCCCCCGGCCCTGCCCTTCACCCCCCCCGGCCCTGTCCTTCACCCCCCCCCCCGTGCTGCCCCCCCCGGCCCTGCCCTTCACCCCCCCCCCCGGCCCTGTCCTTCACCCCCCCCCGGCCCTTCACCCCCCCCCCGGATCTGCCCCCCCCGGCCCTGCCCTTCACCCCCCCGCCCCCGGCCCTGCCCTTCACCCCCCCCCCCCGGCCCTGCCCTTCACCCCCCCCCCCGGCCCTGCCCTTCACCCCCCCCCCCCAGCCCTGCCCTTCACACCCCCCCCCCCCCAGCCCTTCACACCCCCCCCCCCAGCCCTGCCCTTCACCCCCCGGCCCTGCCCTTCACCCCCACCCCCGGCCCTGCCCTTCACCCCCCCCCCCGGCCCTGCCCTTCACCCCCCCCCCGGCCCTGCCCTTCACCCCCCCCGGCCCTGCCCTTCACCCCCCCCCCCCCCCGGCCCTGCCCTTCACTCCCCCCCCTTCACCCCCACCCCGGCCCTGCCCTTCACCCCCCCCCCCGGCCCTGCCCTTCACCCCCCCCCCCTCCGGCCCTGCCCTTCACCCCCCCCCCCGGCCCTGCCCTTCACCCCCCCCCCCCCCCCAGCCCTGCCCTTCGCCCCCGGCCCTGCCCTTCGCCCCCGGCCCTGCCCTTCACCCCCCCCCTGTCCCTGCCCTTCACCCCTGCCCTTCGCTCCCGCCCTTCGCCCCCACCCTCCCTGCCCTTCGCCCCCACCCTCCCTGCCCTTCGCTCCCACCCTCCCTGCCCTTCGCTCCCACCCTCCCTGCCCTTCGCTCCCTGCCCTTCGCCCCCACCCTCCCTGCCCTTCGCCCCCACCCTCCCTGCCCTTCGCCCCCACCCTCCCTGCCCTTCGCCCCCACCCTCCCTGCCCTTCGCCCCCACCCTCCCTGCCCTTCGCCCCCACCCTCCCTGCCCTACACACGTACACACACGTACACACACGTATACACACGTACACACACACGTATATACACACACACACGTAGGCACATGTATACACACACATGTAGACATACACACGCAGGCACACGTAGACACGCAGGCACACGTAGACACGCAGGCACACGTAGACACGCAGGCACACGTAGACACGCAGGCACGCAGGCACACGTAGACACGCAGGCACACGTAGACACGCAGGCACACGTAGACACGCAGACACACGCAGACACGTACACACACGTATACGTAGACACACACGCACGTGTACACACACACACACACACGTGTACACACACACACGTGTACACACACGTGTACACACACTCACACGTGTACACACACACACACACGTGTACACACACACACACACACACACGTGTACACACACACACACACACGTGTACACACACACACACACACGTGTACACACACACACACACGTGTACACACACACACACACACACGTGTACACACACACGTGTACACACACACACAAACGTGTACACACACACACACACGTGTACACACACACACACACGTGTATACACACACACACACACACGTGTACACACACACACACACGTGTACACACACACACACACACACACGTGTACACACACACACGTGTACACACACACACGTGTACACACACACACGTGTACACACACACACACACGTGTACACACACACACGTGTACACACACACACGTGTACACACACACACGTGTACACACACACACACGTGTACACACACACACACACACACGTGTACACACACACACACGTGTACACACACACACACGTGTACACACACACACGTGTACACACACACACGTGTACACACACACACACGTGTACACACACACACACGTGTACACACACACACGTGTACACACACACACACACACGTGTACACACACACACGTGTACACACACACACACACACACGTGTACACACACACACACACGTGTACACACACACACACGTGTACACACACACACACGTGTACACACACGTGTACACACACACGTGTACACACACACACGTGTACACACACACACGTGTACACACACACACGTGTACACACGTGTACACACACACGTGTACACACGTGTACACACACACGTGTACACACGTGTACACACACACACACACACGTGTACACACACACACACGTGTACACACACACACACACACGTGTACACACACACACACACGTGTACACACACACACACACGTGTACACACACACACACGTGTACACACACACACACACGTGTACACACACACACACACGTGTACACACACACACACACGTGTACACACACACACACACGTGTACACACACACACGTGTACACACACACACACACGTGTACACACACACACACGTGTACACACACACACACGTGTACACACACACACACACGTGTACACACACACACACACGTGTACACACACACGTGTACACACACACGTGTACACACACACACGTGTACACACACACAAGTGTACACACACACGTGTACACACACACACACGTGTACACACACACACACGTGTACACACAAACGTGTACACACACACACGTGTACACACACACACACACGTGTACACACACACACACACACGTGTACACACACACACACACACGTGTACACACACACACACACACGTGTACACACACACACACACACACGTGTACACACACACACACGTGTACACACACACACACGTGTACACACACACACACGTGTACACACACACACACGTGTACACACACACACACGTGTACACACACACACACGTGTACACACACACACACACGTGTACACACACACACACGTGTACACACACACACACGTGTACACACACACACGTGTACACACACACACACACACACACACGTGTACACACACACACACGTGTACACACACACACACACGTGTACACACACACACACACGTGTACACACACACACACGTGTACACACACACACGTGTACACACACACACACGTGTACACACACACGTGTACACACACACGTGTACACACACACACACACGTGTACACACACACACGTGTACACACACACACGTGTACACACACACACGTGTACACACACACACACACACGTGTACACACACACGTGTACACACACACGTGTACACACACACACACGTGTACACACACACACACGTGTACACACACACACGGGTACACACACACACACACACACACACACACGTGTACACACACACACACGTGTACACACACACACACGTGTACACACACACACACGTGTACACACACACACACACGTGTACACACACACACACGTGTACACACACACACACACACACACACACGTGTACACACACACACACGTGTACACACACACACACGTGTACACACACACACACGTGTACACACACACACACACACGTGTACACACACACACACGTGTACACACACACACACGTGTACACACACACACACACGTGTACACACACACACACGTGTACACACACACACGTGTACACACACACACACACACGTGTACACACACACACACACGTGTACACACACACACACGTGTACACACACACACACACGTGTACACACACACACACGTGTACACACACACACACGTGTACACACACACACACGTGTACACACACACACACGTGTACACACACACGTGTACACACACACATGTGTACACACACACACACGTGTACACACACACACACACACGTGTACACACACACACACACACGTGTACACACACACGTGTACACACACACACACACACACACACACACGTGTACACACACACACGTGTACACACACACACACGTGTACACACACACACACACACGTGTACACACACACACACGTGTACACACACACACACACACACGTGTACACACACACACACACGTGTACACACACACGTGTACACACACACACACGTGTACACACACACACACACGTGTACACACACACACACACACGTGTACACACACACACACACACGTGTACACACACACACGTGTACACACACACACGTGTACACACACACACACACACGTGTACACACACACACACACACACGTGTACACACACGTGTACACACACACACATGTGTACACACACAGACGTGTACACACACACACACACACGTGTACACACACACACACACACACGTGTACACACACACACACATGTGTACACACACACATGTGTACACACACACACGTGTACACACACACACACACGTGTACACACACACACACACGTGTACACACACACACACACGTGTACACACACACACACACGTGTACACACACACACACACACGTGTACACACACACACACGTGTACACACACACACACGTGTACACACACACACGTGTATACACACACACACACGTGTACACACACACACACACGTGTATACACACACACACACACGTGTATACACACACACACGTGTATACACACACACACGTGTATACACACACACACGTGTACACACACACACACACACACGTGTACACACACGTGTACACACACACACCCGTGTATACACACACGTGTATACACACACACACGTGTATACACACACACACACGTGTATACACACACACGTGTATACACACACACGTGTATACACACACACACGTGTATACACACACACACACATGTATACACACACACACATGTATACACACACACACACACATGTATACACACACACACGTACACATACACAATGTATACAAACAAACATGTATACACACACACACACACAAACATGTATACACACATGTATACACACACACGTGTGTATATATACACACACACACGTATACACACACATACACTATCCCCAGCACCACCACATCAGCACACCGGTATCCCATGCCCCCCCCCCCCCCCCCACCATTCCCAGCCCCCATCAACACCATCAGCACCCACACATTGGCACCTTCGCACCTCCCCATCGGCACACCCACATCCGCACCCCCACATCAGCAACAAACCCTCCCAAATCAGCACACCGATACAATCACCATCAGTACAGCCACAGCAGCACTACCACCGCACACTGCCATGGGCCGCGTGGACCACTCCCCACCCAAATGCCACCCCCACACCACAAACATCCCGGGCAACGCCGGGGCTCTCAGCTAGTAATAATAATAAAGCGTGAATGGGGAGGAGTGGCTCAGCGAGTAAAAACACTGACTGACACTGAGATTGCTGCAGGGGAGCCTGGTTCAATTCCCGGTGTCGGCTCCTTGTGACCTTGGGCAAGTTACTTTATCTCCCTGTGCCTCAGGCACCAAAAACATAGATTGTAAGCTCTACTGGGCAGGGACCTGTGCCTGCAAAAATGTCTCTGTAAAGCTCTGCGTACGATTAGCAGCGCTATACAAGAACATGCTATTATTATTATTATTATTGAATTGCTCCTTTAAGTTGGACCAGTCTCTTAAATTGAGAAATGTGACATGTCTGGTGGCAGTGCCACAGATACCACAAACTGCCAAGAACTGATCGATGCAACAAAAACCACAAAAAACAAAACAGCTTTGGCTCCCTTGAAGGAAAATCACAGACACTTCCCCGGAGTGCTGGAAACGACCTTAGTGCGGTGAATGTCGTGAGGATGTCATGCACTGCGTCACATGACTGAATAGTGCACTGCACCGAGTCACATGACTGAAGGTCACCCTCTCCCCAGCGTCTGACTGGGGATTTCCATTTATGGTGAGATTTGCCGTGCGGAAGCTGGGAGGCTGCGGGGGGCCTGGCCTCCGCCTCTTGCCTTCCTCTGGTTGGTAGCTTCTCGGTGACGGAGGCTCAGAGATGTTGGCACTCACTGACCTCTTCTGGCCAGAGCAATAAAAACATTTCAGCGTTTGTACGTTACACGATGTGGGGTTTTTATTTGCTGTACGCTGCACGTGGAGGGGTTTTTGTGACTTTTTATTTTTTACCCACCATAACTTTTTTAATATCTGGTTATACTCATGAACCGGCTTCACACTGCAAAGCCGGTATAACCAGCCTCACAGTGACGAGACCCAAAAGGTTAAAAACAGCTGTCTGTGAGTAGGGGTACTGGCTCTGCACTTCGTAAACGCTGGCTGTGCTGGAAAGCTGTGTAATGCGGCAGGCAGAAGCATATAGGGTTCTGTGTTAAAATGGATATGAACTGAAGAGTGACACACTGCGCTCATTTGCATGTCATTACCCAGAATCCCTGGCTGCAGCGGAAGCACTGTATGCTAAGAGATAATGGGGAAGGGCAGGATTGCAGACCTGTCTGAGAGATGTGAATGTGCTCACACGTGGGCTTTGTATTTACTATATTACACAGCAACATGGGCGTCAGTTAAATATGGTGTCGGAGTGGGGTATTGAAGCCCCCGATTCACCAGGTATGTTCGCCTCATTAACGTTATGTTAACCTAATTTAACCGCCATTATTCATATCGCTGTATTCAAATAACATGGCGTTAGCCGGGATTCACTCCCATTACAACAGCAGCGTTAATGCAGGTCTAAGATGCTGAGGAGGCCAAATGATACTCATTCCTTATTTACTAAACTTAAAGCAGCAAAACGTGAAATCTTACGTTTTTTTTATTTTTATTTTTTAAATAAATCAGTTCTGTAGTATTAGATCATACTTACTGCATTTTTAAAAAAAAAATATTATTATTCAACTCTTAATGCTATTTTTAAGGAGTTTTAAAGCATCCTTTGCTTTCTATAGCAGGTTTTAGCCCACCTCCCCAGCAGTGCAAAAGAATAGCAACACTTTCCTGTTTGTGATAATTTGTTGCTTATGTTCCCAGCAGTTTGAGCTGCAAACTGTAACAATAGATAATGTTGCCGTAGTAATATAAGGATACATTGTAGCTGCTGCGTTACACTGACTGAAACAGCCATTATGTCAGGAGCATCAAACGATTGCCAGTTTAGGTAAGAATGTAGAATTATACCTCGTCACATGCTTTACCTATGCAAATAAGAAAGAAAGAAGGAAGGAGAGAATGTAGTATTGCCGTTGTAACTTCAGCAATAACATTATGTTATTTAGGTCATACAAACCTGGCATTATTCCCACCCAGACCCGGAAATACAGCAGAGTGAGAATACCAAACCTAGATCATAAAGGTGCCTGAAAATAACTTGTATCATGTTTTTAACGTATTAAAGGAGCAATCCACCCTAACTACCCTCCATTGTTTTAGTACAGGATTGGATACTGGGCAGTGTCTTTGGAAAAGGAGGGTCCCCAGGGTGTTGGGCTCACAGAGACCCCAGTTCCCACCCTGTAAAAAAAAATGGTTGCGGAAAAAATACAAGTAGGAGCAACTACTTCTTTAACCCCTTAGGATCCCAAATGGCTTGGTAGCCCATAACTAGCGGCTGTCTTAGGACTAAAAATGAGTTAATATATATATATATATATATATATATATATATATATATATATCAAATGGAAATATAACTGTATGCTCATTTGCATATCTTAGGCAGATCTGCAGCCCTGCCTTTCACCATTATCACCCAGCACACAGCACTTCCACTGCAGCAAGGGATTCTGGGAAATGACATGCAAATGAGCACACAGTGTTTGTCACTTTTTTTACTCACCATAACTTAACTAAGTATATATATATATATATGTATATATATATATACACACACATATATATATATATATATATATATATACACACACATATATATATATATATATATATATATATACACACACATATATATATACCCAGCTCTAGACTTCCTCCCGCCTCCTCCACTTGCATACCAAAGAGGATAATAACGCGTTCATTGGCTATGCCTTACTAATTCTTATGGCAAACAACGAATTAACCCTTGACGAGTCTAACTACCATTGGGCATCCAACCCTATCACCCACCCCATCCCATCCCAAGACACTGAATAACCGCTCACCATAAGAAAGGCGTGCAGCTCGATTAGCTAGCTTTGGCATGGTATCAATACAAAATAAACCTAAAAACCATAGAAAAAAACAAGGTGAAAATACACATTTCAATATATAGTGGTCCTTACCCCTTGAGTGCCAGTGAGGCTACCTAGCCCCTCTCGAGGAGAGCCATGGTACCCTCATTGGCACCAAAGGGGTTAATGGTAAAACCAATGAATGAATGGTAAAACCAATTACCCCCATCTGTGTTGCTCTCCTCTAATGCCTGGAGTGTCAGTCACCCCCAGGAACAAATTCATCGTGATAATCCAGTGGGCCGATGGGAAGCCGTAACAACCACAAAACGATATTCCTAACAACGTTGAACGGTAATCTAATCTTTGCCACTTGACGAGCCAAAAAAAAAGCTCCCCCCATTAGTGTAACGTGGGGGGAAACAGCCCTCCCCAATGTCCTACGTCATTGTTTCTTTCTGTGGGCCAAGTGGCAAAGATGTTATTGATTTTTAACAGTATTGGAATATTTATTGGTGGCCGTTATTTTTATGGTTGGGCTTTGACCCATTGGAATATCACAATGGACTCGTTTCTGGGGCTCATCGGTCCAGAAAACTCAAGAGGACCTCACTGTGGACGTGATAAGTGGTTTTATGGGATCATAATCCACTTTGGGGCCAACGAGGCTCTCCTTGAATAGACCTATATAGCCCATTGACACTCAGGTGGTTAATGACCAATTTATTTATATTTTAATGTGTATTTTCAGATTGTTTTATGGTATGTTTATTTTTCTTTTTTGCTGATGATGTAAAGCCTTATAGAGGGGGGTGGGGGTTATTAGGTGTGTTTGGGTGGGGTGAGGGTAGGGGGATGGGTGATAGATGCCCCAGGAAGGGTCCTGAGGTAGGGAGGTGGGGTAATTTCTTATTTACCATGGAGGTTTGTAAGACGTTGCCCTGCAATTCCTTACTACCCACGGTGGTATGAAAGGGAGGAGGGGGGTGGTTTCGGTCGGATTAGGTATATATTAAGCCCTTTGAGTGCTTAATGACAAGCTAGCCATGTGGTGTGGCTACTTGGGATACTAAAGAGTTATTGTATCTGAAAGATGATAAAAGTTATTTAATTTACTTGAATCCTCTGATCTTGTTAGTATCTCTCTCTCTTTCTGGAGTAACGTCAGCACTCTAAAGCCATATAATCTGACGATAACGTACAGTAAAACAAATACTGTAAATACTACCTGCGCCCCTCCCTTTGTGAAGTATGCAGGGGGTAAAAGGAACGGCCTTATATTATATTAATGGAAAACAAAGAACAGATCCTGCGCTCCTACCAATTGGGCTAAAATATACTAGTAACAGGTTTACAATTAGAACCCGAGTCTGTGTGAGAAAGGAGACATGTGGTTGCATCTTTTGATTAAAACCTGATTCAAACCGCCAACCTCGGCACGGTAACCTCCGTTTAGCCGGAACCTACACTGAATATAAGTCATTTCTTATTGTCCTGTGGACTACACTTTGTGAACTATGTGAAAGTGCCCTGAAGGGGTTAAATAAATGAAGCATATGCTTATTTGTGATTTATTGCAGTTAAAAGCTGCCCAAAGGCAGTAACAAAGATCCCTTATTATAAAGGTAAACTGTGGGTGCACAAATACCCTAGCGTGAAATATTAATACTTACACATATCTCTTTCTGTCAGCCGCAAACACTCACCTGCTCTTCAGTGGAGGGTGATGTGTAGACCGACAATGTTACAATGTTACAATGTTACATCGGCATGTGTTATATTAACAGAATGAAAGTAATAAAATGTTACAAATAAAGAATGGAAACGAATGTTTGACGTCTCGCGTTTAGATCATTTTTAATAGTCAAAAAATTCAACCTTCAACAAATCCCAGCACCTTCTCCATCACCCCCTGAATCCCCTACAATCACCCCCTTAACCCCCTTCAAGCACCCCCTTCAATCACCCTTTAGGGGTGAAATCCGCCCTGGTTAAGAACCCCTGATCTAAATAAATAGGACTCCAGTCTGTCCAGCAGGGGGAAGCGGCTCCTTGTACAATAACGGTGAGTAGCTGGGACTGAATACAAGTGTATACATCCATGGAGTTGAATCTTTGAGTGAATGACAATCTGATACTTTGTATTGATCCAAAGGAGGCAACAGTTGCTGTTTATTTTCACAACAGAATAAAAAGTCCTTGAATCCACTATAAATGTGTACAGGGCCACCAACTGTCAGGTTTTAAGGATATTGCTGCTTCAGCACAGGTGGCTCAATCAGAGGCTCAGTCTTTGACTGAGCCTCTGATTGAGCCACCTGTGCTGAAGCAGCAATATCCTTAAAACCTGACCTGTTGAGGGGAGGGGGAAGCCGCCCGTTTAGATACTGAAGTATAGAAGATAAAAAGCAAGTAGCACAGACCGCAGGTTAAATACCCCATAAGGGCTGGAACAAGGGGTGCACTCCTGCTCCCTGCTATCCCCCCAAAAGCCATTGCGGGGGAGAACTGTGCACAGTTACGTGTCTTTGAGCAGCGTCACCGTACTGGAATAATTGGGAGTTTTACAAGTGGGCTAGTTAGGGGCAATTAGAATATATATATATATATATATATATATATATATATATATATTCAAAAAAGGGAAGAGATAACCTCGCATCTACTCTAACAATATTAGGGTCACCCTAAGCCAATAAATAATGAAGCAATAACTAGAATTGGCGGTGCTCACGGGTTAATGATAGTATGAAAGAAAAAAGGAACCTGCTTAAGAGCACTCAGGTATACCATATAGCAAATAACAATTTATTGATTGACACAAAGATGAAATAGAAACAGTACAAGATTTAAAAACAATAATAAAGGCTAGGACCCCTGTCACGGGTACTACCCATTGAAAACACTAGCACAGCTAAGGGATAACCTCACGGTATAAACCCTAATATCATATATGGACAATGAATTGAAAACTCTTAAATAGACAAAAAGTATCTAAAGCAGGTTATTAGGTTCATAAGTACCTATACAATGCATAAGATGAAGTGCGTCCTAAACACAAAAAAGTGATGAGTCAATATATACTTGACTGCCTCAAACCAGCATGAAGTCTGCTTCAAAAAAGCAGATGTAATAACCAAGACCAACAGCAATAAAAAATCTCTGAGGGAAATTGGTAACAAAGCTAAGAGGGAGGGTCACTGAATGCATAGGACAGATAGACATATAAGTAGCATAAATAGGATGCAGCTTCCCAATGAACTCCTAAATAAATATCCTGTGTGTAATGTATATGTCTATGATGGAAAAAGAGTATCACAGTCCAGAAAAAATCATAGCAGCAGTGTTAGGTAGCATAGTTACGTGACAACATCATCCAGGGGTCCTGCCTAGCACCCCCACTCCGATATATATATAACACAAAAACAATTAACTAGCGCTAAATTAATACATTAAAAAATGTGTGGAACCGAAAAGTGTTAGATTGGTGATGATAAATGAATTGACTAAAAATGTGTCAGTGAAAATGTGACTGTGAAATGGGGATAAATGTGACTTGTGCCCTGTAAACAAGCAGTGGCTTAAATATAAATAGATAAATACATATCACATAAGGTTCAAACCAGTTCCCAGAAAGTAGTGTCACGTGAACGTAAAGAAATCCAGTCCAAGCTAAGTGATTCTTATGGAGACCGCTGCAGTTCCTTAGTGGTTTAGCAAACTGCAAAACCTACAAAGAAAAAACAAAAAGAAGCGCAAGCTCCATAGCATAACTCTGTAAAACAAATATATTTAATGGTAATAGGAGAGAAAACTGGGTCTATTGGACCTACCTGGTCTCACGAGATAAAAAGAAAGCAAGCATGGAAGAGATAATCTCTATATGGATCACGTCACCAGATTGGAGCCGGGTTTGGAGCTGGTTCAGTTGGGTGCATGGAAAGCGGGTCTTTGGTCCATCCGGGCATGCCCCTGAGGAAGTGCCTCACGTGACGAAACGCGTCAGCACGTTGGCTGATATCATCACGTTAGGGAGTCAGCGCAAGGAGAGCTGAATTCTCTCTGCACGAGAGGAAGGTACCGCAGACGCTGGATTTGAGAAACTGTGGTATGCTGTCGGATCGGAGGTGTTGCCTGCCCACATTGCCTTGCCTGAAGGTGAATTCACCAGGAGGCACTCCAAAACAGACCAAAGACCCGCTTTCAATGCGCCCAGCTGTAGCAGCTCCAGATCCTGGCTCCAATCTGGTGACGTCAACCATATAGAGATTATCTCTACCATGCTTGCTTTCTTTTTATCTCTTGTGAGTGCAGGTCCAATAGACCATGTTTTCTCTCCTTTTACCATTAAATATATTCATTTTTAACAGAATTATGCTATGGAGCTTGCGCTTCTTTTTGTTTTTTTCTTTTTATATATATATATATATATATATATATATATATATATATATATATTTATATATATATATATATATATATATATATATATATATATATAAAGAAAAAAACAAAAAGTGTCTATTGGAATGTTAGGAAGGACCAGCACAGATAACATTCCAATAGACACTGTTTATAGTATAGCTTTTGCTTGCTTCATTCATTGTAACATCGCCGGAAGAAGAGATCAGTGTATCTCGAAAGCTCGCACAAATAAAAGCATTTCGTTAGCCACAGAACGGTATCGTCTATTCATTTTTTGATTATATATATATATATATATATATATATGCTAAGAGAGAGCGGACCCCGCATCCACAAGACTAATAAGGGTAACTAAATACTGACGGCAATAATATAAATACTTAATAGTATGTCAGTGGTGCTACATGGGCCTAGTAATGTGTTAAACAAAGGCGAAGAAAGGAGCCCGAAATAATAGCACTCTAGTATACCATATGAATATACAAAAATACACAATTTATTTAATTAACTGTCACAGAACAAATATAAAAGAAAGCATAGAATATTTCAAATCAGGCATAGATCCCCTGTATGTAAAACATGTCTGTCGCTCACTGACATGCCAATCTATTAGGACACAATATCTCAGATGAAAAAATCACAACCCAATAGGGTCTCAGGCAGAGAGGGAGGTTATACTACAGATTTAGCTCATAGCTGCAGTATGGAGGAAATAGCTATAACCAGCATATCAAAACACCCACTACACAATTCACGGGAATAATATAAAGTAATCCCTAGAAGGCTGAACACAGCTGTGCAACAATCAAAGCGGTGGGCTCCCAGTTGAAGGCATCTGCCGAAACGCGTAGGAGTGGGTGCTGTAGGCAGGATCCCCTGGTCTGTCCCCTCTCAGGGACACGTAATTATACTTTGAGCAGTTGCTCCATGCCTTTTCATTTACACTGTGTTTTCTATGCTTAGGTGGAATGTGTTTTATGTTTGACAGTTTCTGGAGTGTGCTTAACCTAGTCCTTCACCCACCGCTTTGATTGTTGCACAGCTGTGTTCAGCCTTCTAGGGACCACTTTATATTAGTCCCGTGAATTGTGTAGTGGGTGTTTTGATATGCTGGTTATAGCTATTTCCTCCATACTGCAGCTATGAGCTAAATCTGTAGTATAACCTCCCTCTCTGGCTGAGACCCTATTGTGCTGTGATTTCCTCATCTGAGATATTGTGCCCTAATAGATTTGCATGTTAGTGAGCGACAGACATGTTTTACGTACAGGAGATCTATGCCTGATTTGAAATATTCTATGCTTTCTTTTATATTTGTTCTGTGACAGTTAATTAAATAAATTGTGTATTTTTGTATATTCATATGATATACTAGAGTGCTATTATTTCGGGCTCCTTTCTTCGCCTTTGCTTAACATATATATATATATATATATATATATATATATATATATATATATGTATATGTATATGTATATGTGTATATATATATATATATATATATATATATATATTTACATTGGTTTGAAGCAGCGGGCCTCTGGCGCTGAATGCAATCAACTTCAGCTCCGGGGACCCCCTGTTTCCCGAGCAGTCCTCTGTTGGGGGTTCCGGTATTTCGGCAAAGTTTAAAGACCCCTATCACGCTGGCCAATAGGAAGTCGCACCGAATGACGTCACGGCTTTCAATTGGCCCGCGGGGCACGGGAGCTTCGAAACTCCGCCATTATGCGAACCACAGCTAGCTGACCACCGGCACCCCTTACGGAGGTATGTAAGTCCGGAAACAGGGGGTCCCCAGAGCTGAAATGATTGGGATTCATCTCAGAAGACCCCCTGCCTCTATCCTATGTAAACAAAATCGTCAGCTTGGATTGCCACTTTAAGTCAAGGTGTGTATTAGATTGCTGGGCACGTAGGGGGTGGGGGAGAAAGAGGACTATATGCTGACAGAAATAGCCTTAGTCACCCAGCCTGATCGTAATCTGAAACTTAGTTTCACTTTGGTTAGTGTGAAGTAACTCCTCAGATATGGCTGCCCGGACATACACAACAATTCTCCTAACGTTTGCCCTTGTGTACATGGCCGACTCTTGGTGGCCAGTTTTCTCCGCTCTCGGGGTTGGCTTTGCTTCCTATTACATCTGGTCATGGAAATCTGAAAGTGAAACTGGATACCATCAGGAAACCAGGACGGGACAAACAGAGACAAGTGCAAAGGTATGATTGTAATCCTGAGTAAGATCTGAGGAGGCTTCCCAATCTGATGTTATTGAAGACCAGAAAATGGCCCATTTCCGGTGGCATGTCAGTAGCAAAGTCAACAAAGCGACCAATTCTAGATTGTAAGCTCCTTGGGGTAGAGGCATCCTGCCTATTGTCTCAGTTTAGGCAATCCAAGAGGCAATCCAAGCTGGAGATTTTCTTTTTTAACATTGAAGCAGGGGGTCTCCGGACCTGAACCTCATTCATTTCAGCACAAGGGGGCCCCCTTCTTTCGGAGATATAGACCACCATAGGCGGTGCCGGTAAGCGCTCCGCCTTGGCTAGCAGAGATCAATGTGCATCCCGAATGTTAAGTGGGAGTCAAACCATATGCCCAGGTATTTAAAACTAGTGACGGGTTAGGATGGTGTTAGGAAACCTACGTGAAAATCCTGGGCTCGTTGGGAAAACAATGAAACACATACTATTATTATCCCCTTAGTAACGGCTGTGGTCATGGAAGCAGTGGCAGACTTCTCATCAGGCCCGTTAGGGCTGGGCCTAGGGCGGTAAAAATGTCCGCCCCCATATACATTTGCCGCACTCTCGGGCCTGATGGGAAGTCACTTACATATGTCGGGGGCCTCCTTCCGATTCGCAGCGTCAGGACGTCACCAACGTGGCATCACAAGGCGTCTCGTTGCCATGGCAATGTGACGTCGCAACGTCAAATGACCCTATACTGAGACCTAGGCATCAATAAACTCTTACCAACTGTTTGCTTTATTAACCCCCCTGTAACCCACATGGGCAGCTGTGGCTAAGGCCTCGGATATAGTGCGAGCGCGACCAGAAGCATGACGTCACACGCGCCTGAACTTGCTGAGATTCGTGGCCTGCATGTTTGCGCTATGGGGGGGGGGGGGGGGGTCGGGGGTGCGGCTGTGACATCACGGAGCTGGTTTGCCCTCATTGGGCGAACTGCTCAAGTGACCCGGCCGTCGTGCGGGAAATTCAAACTTTGTTTGCCGAGCACCGGTCGCCCCGTCGTGCTCACGTGTGCACTATACACATACACATTGGCGTCCTAGTGTTTGTTTTCGGTGCAAGCGATATCGCTCGCGCCGTCTCCTGCACTATGGATGCAGCCTAACTGGTCACCAAGGCTGGCATTATGGTCCCTGCGTGGCTGCGTGCCAAGCGATTTGTAAACTTGGCTGCAGGAGATTATAGACGCATTGCGGGGCGTGGCGGACGTGTCACGAAGCTGGTTCACCCTCATTGGCTGAACCAGCTCACGTGCGCTGACGTCACACGGCCAGAAAACACCGATTTTCTTGTATGCTGAGAACGCTGCTGCTTCAATGCGCTACTTTGCCGGCAGTTGCGCAGGTGCTGGGGTAACTCCCATAAACAAATACAGCAGAGTTCTTACCGGGCGCGTGCGCGCTTAGCGACGCCGGCACCATAATCCCAGCGTTAGTGCTACCAAGAGGTTTATATATACCAGCACTACATTGCCTACCGCCTTGCATACAAAAGAGGCTAAAAAGGAATTGTTTGACAATAACTCACTATCCTTTATGGCAGGGGTGCTTAAGACCCCCCAAATGTTTTTGTCACGTACGTATTTATTTTACATGTTGATTTGTTAATGGAAGGTTAATTGCCCGACTGGATCAAGGTTATGAGGAGGGAATGTATTTGGGTATATATATGCCAGCCATCAGACCTATAGACCCAACCCCTGATGAAGCATCCAATGATGCGAAACGCGTAGAGATATTGAGGTCATCACGTTTTTTAATATCAGACACTGACGACAGATGTTCGATGTCCTCCCTAACCCACGAGGGCGCTATGACTGGCATCGCAGTAGTGCTGCAGCTCCTCCACAAGAAATTGGGACTAATACTGGGACTTTGTTCCTTTGGGTGATTTTTCCATTTAGACCCAGAGTGGAGGGTTTCCGGATACACCACCATGTCCCCATGTGGGGAGGATAGTCTAACGAGATGTTATTATGCATGAAAGTTTTCAACTTGTTCATTTTTTATATAAATTACTACAAATTGTTATTGATTGTGTCTCTCTATGTGCTGTTTTTTTGTGTTTGTTGTACTCCATTTGCCCCCGGAGAGAACTTCGAGCAGCAGGACGGACATACTTTTGGGATTTAACTGGGAGTCGTTGAGACCAGCATGCACTTGGTTCTTTCCTTCAGTTATCAGTGTCTTTACTCAAGCAGCCACTCCCTCTTACATCAATAACTTGTTGTTGCCAACTTGTCTTGCTTTCCATAGGAGCATCACTTTCAGGAACAAGATGAAGTTGACTACTTTCCTAATAATAGTTCAGTCCTCATGAAAGCCCTGGAAAGAGGTACTCAATATTTATATTTCAGATGATCTACCTCCCCTCCCCCCACCTGTGAACTGAAAATATATTCGGGTGCACAGAGTGGGGAGTTAGTGCTTTGTTATAGCTGTTAATGACATAAAGATGTTAGTGTAGGAGAGGGCAAACTCCAGTCCTCAAGGGCCACCAACAGGTCAGGTTTTAAGGATATCCATGCTTCAGCACAGGTGGCTCAATCAAAGACCGAACCACTGATTGAGCCCACTCGGTGGCGGATTTCCCATTGGGACCTAAGGCGGCCAAATTTTGGGGTGGCCAAATTTGAGGGCAGCATGCACGATCGACGCATTCACGTGCGGCAAGTGCCGATCACACGTGTGCGTCCAGAAACGTGACATCACAAAGCATCGTGTTGCCATGGCAACAAGACGGCGTGGCGCTGGAGGAGGAGGGCGGCACCAAGTAAGTGCCTGTGGACGGCATGGTTTTTAAATCCAACGCTGCAGCCACCTGTTCTGAAGCAGGGATATCCTGAAAACTTGTACCTGTTGGATGGCCCTTCAAGACTGTAGTTGGCCACCGCCCGATATAATGTCACCGTGGTAAGATATTCAGAGTTAGGTTTTGCAGATTCATTTGGTCTTGGTTTACGTTCCCCGAACGTTTGGTCATCATTCCTTGTCTCTTGACAGTGATTGGCTCCATCTACTCCGTGTATATCTCGCCATGGCATTCTGCCCCCGAAGAGATGAAGGATCAACCTCTTTATGGGGAAATAAGCCAGACGATAAAGGACACCTTTTTCAATCTCCGAAGAAAGACAGCGCATGTGGAAGACTATGAAATAATAAGTGGTGTAGCGAAACTTCTGATTAATCACTTAAAACGGTTCAGAAAAGACAAAACCACGAAGAAGTAAGGACAACAATGTTTTGATATCTAGATCTTGTGATATTTTGGTGAAATGTAATAAGAGGGGCTATTTTTCCAGAGAGAAGACCCACAAGGAAGAGATAGATATCCTAAGAAAGCAGACAAAGGTTCTCCTAAATCACCTGTTACCAGTTCCCCAGAAGGATTCAGATCATATAATGCTCTTTCTAACTGAAATCGTAGCTATAAATGGTAAGTCCCACCTGGCTTCCAGTGATCATATTGAGGTAGTGAATGAGATCAGGGGATTCTTTTCTGATGGAGTCCCATATATTGTATTCTGTTTGTAATTCGGTGAGTAATAGTCCAATTTGCTGTTTCCCGGCTTGTGATCAGATTTCCACTTCCAATGTCAGTTTCCAAACAAAATCCCTTTTCAGGATACATCACGGAGGAACGTAATGATATGCTAGAAATGGCCATAAAATGGTCATTAAAGTGGCAGGTGATCAGTTCAACTTGTTAATACTTTTAACATTTAATTTTCATCCCAGTCTTAGAGCCGGTCATAAATATATTGGCAGATCCTGGATTTATCAATCAGTCGATAGTCAACAAGTTGGACATACCACCTGTTGGAACCCAAGAAAAATTTGACACATCCACTGAAACGACTGAAGATTTTAATGAACCGGCTGCATCAAAATCCAGCCTAGAGAATGATGGTGCAAAACCCACTAAGTAAGATTGAAAAAAAACCGACAAAACATTTCATGGGGTAAGAGCATGGTGTAGTGGTCAAAGTGTTTGCCTTCCACGCACAAAGCTTTGGAGTTCATCTTCTGGCTGGACCTCTTGTACTCTGGTTCGGCTCGGATTACACTAATTTGGGACTTTTCAAAGTAAGGGTATGTTCTCTAAGCTGCAAGATCCCTGATCCGTGCAATTTGACCCACAAACCCCATTGACTACGATGGGTCTTCCGTGTAAAATCAGCGATCTCACAGCTTAGAGCAGGGGAGTGCAAACTTTTTTCCCTGCGCCCCCCCCTGCTGGCAGTTCCCCTCTCTCCGTGCCCCCACCCCCGCTTACCTCGGCTCCGGCGTCGGCTCCAGTGTCATGACATCACATTGTCATAGCAATGTGATGTCACATGACCCCGCGTTGCCATGGCGACGCGTCTAAGAAGCCACTGGAGCCACGGTAAGTAAAGTTTACAGAGGCCGTCGCTGCTTCCCAGGTACTTAACGTATGCGCCTTTGGGAAGCGCGCAGGGCCTCTGTAAACACCCGCGCCACCTGCAGTCAGTCTCGCCCCCAAGTTTGTGCACCGCTGGCTTAGAGAATAGACCCTCCAATGGGTCCCTGGCCCATAAAATCTCATTCTAAGGCTGCGCTTATAGTGCTGGCGACGGCGACGCAATGGCGATGGTGATGTCACACTGCGGTCACTGGAAAAATCAAATTGACTTGACTTCCAGCGATCACGACCAAGCCATCGCTCTGTCGCTCTGTCGCGTCGCATCTACTATAAATGCACGCAATGGCGGCAATACATTTATTTTGCCGCGACGCCGCGGGCACTATAAGCGCAGCCGAAGGCACATACAGAAATGCCACACTAAGCTATTCCCATCAGGAATCTTCCGTCACCGGAACAAGTCTTACAGACCATACACTTTACTGGCATCTGATGGAATAGCAACGTTTAGTATATATGAGACAAAACCCGTTCCCAGGACACTGCCGGTACCCCGAGCGTCTCCTTTACTCCGTACAGCTAAGAATGATTGTAACATTGTGACATTGTTTCCTGCGATGCACCATATATCTATTTGCATTTGTATAGGTTTATTAACCTGTGTGCCGCTTAGTTTGCCGCAATAATGACATAGAGGCCCTTGTTTACTAAATGGTGCTGCTCCATTTGACGCCTGGCAGCGTCAGAAGACGCCTTAGGCTGCGCTTATAGCGCCGACGATGCAATGTCGCGGCAAAACAAATGTATTTCCGCCATTGCGTGCGCTTATAGTAGAAGCGGCGCGATGGCTTGGTCGCGATCGCTGGAAGTCAAGTCAATTTGATTTTTCCAGCAACCGTAGCGTGACATCACCGTCGCCCTCGCGTCGCTGTCGCCGGCGACAGAACTATAAGCGCAGCCTTACAGCCCACTAAAGTGCATAAGGTATCTTCCAGCGCTGGAAATTGTCTAATGCAAAAGTGGACAACTGGAGTCCTCAAGGGCCACCATGAGGTCAGTTTTTCAGGATACCCCTGCTTCAGCATAGGTGGCTCAATCAGTGGCTCAGCCTTCGACTGATCAACTCCAGTCCTCAAGGGCCGCCAACAGATCAGGGTTTACGGATATTCCTGCTTCAGCACAGGTGGCTCAACCAGTGGCTCAGTCTTTGACTGTGCCACCTGTGCTGAAGCAGGGATATCCTGAAAAACTGATCTATTGGTGGCTGGAAGACTGGAGTTGCCCATCCCTCGTATAATGCAAAAGCACTGCTTAGAAAACAAGGCCCATCATTTCTTGCCTGGCTGCATTATAAATAACCTGAAGGGGTCATTCATTAAACTGCAGCCCGTGGCTCTGCGCACAGATACTCCTATTAAAGTCAGCGGGGGGTTCCAGGCCACAGTGTCCCCGTTGAATGAATGTTTATAAATAAAGTTGAACTTATTTTGTATTTATTTCTTTTTAAGAAAGAAAGGTGGAAAACCGTCAGCCAGAAAAGGTAACGCACATTAAATATAATAAAAATCCCCAACAAATCAAAGATTTTTTAAAAGGCCACAAGAAGTACTTCTGGACTCAGAGCCCCCCCCCCCCCAAGAAAAAAATATGTATATAATATGTATCCTTGTTTCCATGACAAATAGTGGGGGTTCTGTATTGAAGTCTCCTGGCTGTAGCATTGGGACAGGACTACAGCAAAAAAACTGCAACAATATATATATATATATACAGGACCAGATTTATGTAAAATAAAGCTCTAATTTGAAATATAAAGAGTAAATTTGACCCAAGTTAAAACAACAAACTTTTGTTAAAGAATCCTTTTTGTTTGAAGGATTTAATGAAGTTGCATATATACACATGCATAATATATATATATATATATATATATATATATATATATATATATATATATATATATATATATATTTTATACGCACACACACATGTATACATACATATATTTAAATATACATACACTTATGACTGTATTTTTGATCCCATCCCTGATTTTCCGTTCTGTTTCTCTCAGCATTGTCCTTAACTGAAACTATCATTTCATTGAAAATTCAGCTAAATTCCTGCGTTGCTTTGGAGTTAAAAGACCCGATGACGACGCTCCTGATATGTTCCGGTCGCTGCCTGCGTGCAGGGACCCTGCAGATGTTGCACAGAGCGGTAGCGACGAGGTGAGTTCCGGTCGCATTCTGCTGACTTCTTCATCTATACTACGTGCGAACGCTGCTTGCCTTACCTATATACCTATATACCTTACCTGTATACTCCTTTCTCCTGAGAACTCTCTAACTGTGCCAAGGTGTATGTATCATTTTATTTACATAGCGCCATCAGTGTGCGCAGTGCTGTACAACATTGCAATGGGAGGTAAATACATTACAAACAATGGGAATAAGTGCAACTGATAAATAACAACATAATGCTAACGGAGACCCTGAGCCAAAGAGCTTACAATCTAAGACTTACAGTATGTGCCCCTATTTAATATGTTGAGAAGATGCGTCACTGTGTTGGAGAAGATTTTATCACTATTCACTTAAAGACGCAATCCAAGCGGCACTTTAAAAAAAATAAATGATATATATATTTGTTTTAATATATACAGCCTTCGATTACCTTTATTGAACACTAATTACCTAAGCTACCGATCAATACGTTCTCCCGTGATCATCGATCAGCAAAGATCCTGCTTCCCAGGGTTCACTAAATGGCCGCCTTTTAGTTTCAATCAATCCTTGAGTCAGTGTAACTCCGCAGCTACAATGTATTCTTATATTACTAAGGTAACATTATCTATTGTTGCAGTTTGCAGCTCAAACTGCTGGGAACATTAGCAACAAATGATCACAAACAGGAAAGTGTTGCAAATATCTTGCACTGCTGGGGAGGTGGGCTAAACTTGAACTTGAAGAACTAAAGAACTCGGGAGGAATTATCCAGCTCAGGTTTTATAGAGAGAGCGCATCATTCCTCCCATCACCTCCGTATTGCGTTCTACCAGGACGGGCATGATTAAGGAAAGTATTTAACCCATGATTGGCATCTTTAACCCAACGTTTAGTGGCCCAAAAAGGGCAGGTGGGAGGAACCCATTAAATATGTGTATTTATTTCTCTGTAAGGAGACTTCCAGTGAGGATGATTCACTTGCAGAGACATCGCTGTGTGATACATTGTGTCAGCTGTGGGAAAAGGAGGGCTGGAGCGCCACAGTCTGTGATGTGCAGGTAAATCGGGGGAATTAAATGAGCTTTACTTCTAAACAATAAAGAATTGTATTTCCTCCCTAGGTGGGGAGCAGGGGGTCTCTGGAGCTGAACTGTGTTAATCTCAGCTCCGGGGACCCCCTGATCTCCGAGAAACTTACATCTGAAGGTGATGCCTGTGCGTCAAATCTGTTTAAATACCCTTCGTCGTCTAGGCCAATAGGAATCCACAAGGGATACCGTGGCGGCCTCCTATAGGCCCGTGGGACGCGTAACCTTCAAACAGATACTTTCCAGGCCCCTTTGGAGGTTAGTATCTCAGAAAGCACCGATAATATATATATATATATATATATATATATATATATATATATATATATATATATATATATATATATATGTAGAGGTATCAGTACCGTGTTAGCCGAGCTTCAATAATCACTTGCTTTCATTACCTTTTGACACCTCTAGCCATAAATCTCATCCACACCGGGGGAAGGAACAGCACAGATAACATTCCAAGAGACACTGTTTTTTAAGTAACCTTTTGCTTCATTCATTGTAACATCGCCGGAAGAAGAGATCAGTGTATCTCGAAAGCTCGCACAAATAAAAGCATTTCGTTAGCCACAGAACGGTATCATCTATTTATTTTTTGATTATATATATATATATATATATATATATATATATATATATATATGGTAAACCCCATCCTTTAGCTTCTTTGCATACCCAGTTAACCAACCCCACACTGATGAGACCCATTAAGGTCGAAACAGCTGTCGGTGGATGGGTTTTCTGGGTATGCACCTTAACCCTGGCTGTGCTCAAAGCTGTGACCATGCAGCAAGCTTAAGCCTATAGGGAACCATGTTAAAAATGGTTTTTGAAGCAAAAAGTGGCACTGTGTGCTCATTTGCATGTCATTTCCCAGAATCCCTTGCTGCAGTGGAAGTGCTGTGTGCTGGGTGATAATGGTGAAAGGTGGGGTTGCAGACCTGCCTAAGACATGCAGATGAGCGTACAGTTGTATTTACATTTGCATATATATATGTGTGTGTGTATTTTTAATTTTTTTTTAAACAAATCCAAGATGTAACTCCACTTTAAGTGTTGTGCGAGGAAACTGAACTCATACTGACAATGATTACGCTGCAACGTATAATCATACTGAATATGCAAACATAATAAGTATCTATTTCCATTTTTATTTATTTTTTAAGTCACAGTTATCTCACAAAGTGGGGGAATACTTTTCCGAAAGCTTATTTTCCTTTGATGAAATAGCTCTTAAATGAACCAAAACACCGGCTTATATATCAGTGTCAACCAAGTGCTAACTGGGGAATAATACACCAGATTTGTTTTAACAATATGTTTTTCTTCTATGTTAAATTTGGTGCTATTGTTTGGGGGGGTGGGGGGTGGTGTGTGTGTGTGTGTGTTTAATTCTATGTGTTGGCAGTGCGGTCAGTTTTCAGGTGTGAACAATTACTGTATAACTACCATTGAAACTGAAGAGGAATTCTTGTGTGTAACATTCAATAATACCATAAATTGTATTTTACATTCAAAGGGGACAGACAATATTTACAAGATTCGTGTGGCAAAGGAACACAGTTTGGATACTGAGCTCTGGAGTGTTCAAAGAAGCGAACACGATTTTATCAAGATCCACGACAAGCTATGTCAGGTAAGATGCCCCATGGTTCAGCTTCATTCCTTCGCTGAGGTTCTCTGTGGATGTCTATTCATCAAGGCCAGGGAGGGCCTATGCCAGTCCTCAAGGGCCACCAACAGGTCAGGTTTTTAGGAAACCCCTGCTTCAGCACAGGTGGCTCAATCAGTGGCTCAGTCATAGACTGATTGAGCCACCTGTGCTGAAGAGCCACCTGTGCTGTCTTCAACGGAGTCATTGATTGACCCACCTGTGCTGAAGCAGGGATATCCTGAAAACCTGACCAGTTGGTGGCCCTTGAGGGCTGGAGTTGGCCACCCCTGATCAAGGTCATGCAGTTTGCTCCTTGACATTGTGCAATAATGTTCTCTTGTAAACCAAATATACTTAATGCATGGGAAGCAAAAAGAAGAGAAACTTTAATAGTTCCCATTATAATTATGTGGCAAAGAAAACCTTTCTTTTTCACCTTCATACAGTATGTTTAAGCAAAAGTGGCACCATGAGACCGACGTGAAACTACTTCTCCTAGGTGCGATCCCCACTCTTTTCTCCCCCCCACCTCTTCTCTCTCCCCCCCACCTCTTCTCTCTCCCCCTCACCTCTTCTCTCTCCCCACCCCACCTCGTCTCTGTCCCCCCACCTCTTCTCTCTCTCTTCTCTCTCTCCCCCCCACCTCTTCTCTCTACCCCATCTCTTCTCTCTCCCCCCCCACCTCTTCTCTCTCCCCCCAACTCTTCTCTTTCCCCCCCTCCACCCTCTTCTATCTCCCCCCTACTCTATTCTCTCTCCCTCCCTCTACCCTCTTGTCTCTCCCTCCTACCCTCTTCTCTCTCCCCCCTACCCTCTTCTCTCTCCCCCTACCCTCTTCTCTCTCCCCCCTACCCTCTTCTCTCTCCCCCCCTCTACCCTCTTCTCTCTCAACCTATCTTCCCTCTTCTCTCTCAACCCCTCTTCTCTCTCTCCAATCCTCTTCTATCTCTCCCCCCTCTTCTCTCACTCCCCGTTCTCTCTCCCCTCCCTCTTCACTCTCTCCCCCGTCCCCTTTTCTGTCTACCTCCCCCCTCTTCTCTCTCCCCCTCTTCTCTCTCTCCCCCCTTCTCTCTCTCCCCGCTCACCTCTTCCCTCTCTCCTTCCCCCTCATCTCCCTCCCATCACTTTCCTTTAATACCTTACGATGACCCCAATTCGTTCCGCCTCTCTCCCCTTCTCCAGCATTCTTACTTTCTCCTCCCGTGCCAAATGACTTCTTCTCTCTCTTTCTCTGTCTGCTCTCTGTGTAAACTTTTATAGCTATCTGGCTCTCCTTATCTGCCACCAGGCTATGTACATTATGATGTGACCAGTAGGATGTAACGTGCCAACTGACTTCCTCTTTTTCTTTCTACATCTGTTGTCTGTGTAAACTTTATAGCTATCTGACTCTCCATATCTGCCACCAGGCTATGGGCATTATGATGTCACCAGTATGATATCAAATGCCAGATACATAGCCTACCAGTTACAACACCCAGTGTCTGACTTACTTAGACAAATTGTAATAACTCATACAATTTAAAATAGAAGGTATCCAATTTCCAAACATAGACAAAAACCTTCTCCTCGATCTCAGGAACCATCAGGCTAAATTTAGTTACGATATCTTAAGAGGTGTCCAAATACATAGCGAACAGACAGACAACTTTCCAAAATATATAGTAGATAAGATGTTCCATAACGATTGTGTCAAAACAAGATAAAAGATTTTTTAAAATGTAGCGTCTAACTGATGGCAAATCGTCCACAATAAAGTTTTACATGCGGATAGAATTCCTTAAAAGTAAAGCATTTTGTGTAAAGTCTTTTTTAGTGTTTAGTGTTGAGATATCATTGCATGATATGACACTGGGGTTTTTTTTTGTTTGCCTTCCTCTGGATCAGTAAGTAAGTACGGATATAGGATAAAGTATCTGTTGTCTAAATTTAGCACAGGTTGAACTTGATGGACGTACGTCTTTTTTCAACCTCATCTACTATGTGTAAAAATATATCCGACTTTCAGAATAACCCGGATTTAGAATTATCATCAGAAGATCTAATGGCAAATCGAGACCAGTTCAGCAAGATGCTGAAAACAACACCGCACACATTTGTAAAGGTGAAGTATAACTATTCATTATGGAATAAAGTTGGTCATAGTATACAAGGAAATAACAGGTAAATGTCAGCGATTAACCCCTCAGGGAAACGTAACCCCCTCCTGTGCCAGAGATGTCTGCAAGGCTCACATAATATGTATTTTACTGAGTGTTTCACAATCTGTAAAAAAAAAAAAACAGGGGCATAAAACTGTATCATTAATGTTGATTTGAATATTCAGGTATTTCTCTTTTACACATGAATCCTTCAACTAAAGCAGTGAAAGGTGCTATAAATACTGTTCCATTACAGATTGTGATGGTCCGTCAGGACCGGACAGGTCACAGATTCCTGTACACTCACCTAAAGCAACTTCCTAGTACCTTGTGGAAGCCACCTTCCCATTGCTAGAGCAGATTGAAGCCCTATTTATTTGAATGGGGCTGAATGTTGGGCACCTAACATGGCATCTAAGTTTGGGTAGCAACTGGGCCTGTACAATTCTCCGTATTGTATAATTCTGACACTCTTTGAGTTCCACTGGGAGAAAAGCACTATATGCAATGAAGTTATTATTATGTGACTTATATTGTACCCAAATAAGCAAGACAAATCACAGGCTTACAACTATAGTACTGTATATACCAGGGGTGGCCAACTCCAGTCCTCAAGAGCTAGCAACAGGTCAGGTTTTCAGGATATCCCTGCTTCAGCACAGGTGGCAAAATCAGTGGCTCATTCGAAGTCTGAGCCACTGATTGAGCCACCTGTGCTGAAGCAGGGATATCCTGAAAACCTGACCCGTTGGTAGTTCTTAAGGACTGGAGTTGGCTACCCCTGGTGTATAAATGTGTTGGTCTGTGTATATATGCGCGAGTGTGCACACTGTATATGTCTGTGTGTAGATTGTGTATCTCTCAATGTCTGTTGTAGTTAGTACGGTAATAGTTGCATGCGTGTCTGTATTTGGTAAATCATTCATACAGTTAGGTTGAGGAGGATGGGGGCTGGCAATAGTGGCAGGTGGCATCTTTAAAATGAGTGATAACATATCTGCTATCTCCTGATTAGCATGATTGTGCAGTAAGATGCATGTCCTCTTCTCTTAGGAACTGGTGGACCGGGTCAAAGCTCACCATGACCTGGAGGCCTTCTATTTCCTATCTCCTCTGGAACAGCAGGAGGAGGGCAGACACATATTTCAGAATGTGCTGAAAATCCTTCAAGAAAAGGAGGTGTGTATGCAATATGAAGCTATTTTTCAGAACTATTTGCAGTAAAATACCATTAAAAAGGTAGAGTATTTATATGTACGTTCGACTGCTCTGCATGTCATGATAGACCTGCAAAGGCACACAGGGAGATATTTACTAAGCTGTATTTAAGGGTCACTCCCTCCTAGGACCAAAGTGAACTTATTCCATTGACTTTTTGCAGGAGTCTCATCTGGAGGATTGATACTTTTTTTTTTTTTTTACTAAGTCTGACACATATAAGTATTTTAAATGTGTTTTTTAGAGTTGGGAGAAGGGTTTGATTTCCTCTGGCTGCTCCCTTGTGTGTGATGTCACTGTGTGATGTCATTGTGCGCTCAGCGAGTGCTTGTACAGCCAGAATCCCCACCTCCCCATTGGTTCTCTGATTAGGACAGGGGGGGATAAGGGGAAAGAATACACTCAATTGACAAACACTTCCCCATTCAGATACCCATAAGAAATTCAACTGGCTGACTATGGGATTAGAAAACAGACGTCACTTTACAATCCCTTCAAAGTAAAAGTGATTGTCTTGTAGTTTAGTAAGTAGGACTGATAATGGCCTGAGCTAGACAAAGTAATACGCCCATGTTTTAGACTGGCGACTGAACCCACAGCCTTACAGATCCAGAAACTCCTTCCACACATTTCCCCATTTCTAATTAGTAACAACCAGATTCGTTTTTATTTGCATACTGTATACAATGCCTCATATTACCATGGTATACATCTTGTAAACGCTCACAATACAATTCCCAACATAGTTACATAGTTACATAGTTACATAGTAGATGAGGTTGAAAATAGACGTACGTCCATCAATTTCAACCTATGTTAAATGTAGATGACAGATACTGTATCCTATATTTGTACTTACAGTATATTGATCCAGAGGAAGGCAAACAAAAAAACCCAGTGAAATATCATCTAATGATATCTCATAAGGGAAAAAAATTAATTCCCTCCTGACTCCAAGAATTGGCAATCACATTACTCCCTGGATCAATATCCTTCCCATGTTTACTTATTTGGTATATCCCTGTATACATTCCCTTTCTAAAAAGATGTCCAACCTTTTTTTTAAACAAATCTATTGTATCTACCATCACAGTCTCCAGGGGTAATGAATTCCACATTGTAACTGCCCAAACTGTAAAGGACCCTTTCCTTTGTTGCTGGTGAAATCTCCTTTCCTCCAACCTAAAGGGATGCCACCGAGTCCTTTGTACTGCCCTTGGGATGAATAGTTCTTTTGAAAAATCCTTATACTGTCCCCGGATATATTTGTATATAGTTATTATCAGTGGTTGACAAATCACCAAAAAATCTACTCGCCACCTAGTACCAAACGTGTGCTGCTTGGGCCAATATTTACTCGCCCGGGGGTTAAATCCACTCGCCCGGGGCGAGCAAATGTATAGGTTTGTCGAACACTGGTTATTATATCCCCATACGTTAGATTGTCCATCCCCTTTATTAATTTGGTGGCTCTTCTCTGCACTCTCTCTAGTTCCATAAAGTATTTTCTAAGGAGTGGTGCCCAAAATTGTACTCCATATTAATGGTGGGGTCTTACTAATGCTTTATAAAGGGGACATAATTATGTTTACTTCCCTTGCATCCATTGCCCGTTTAATGCAAGATAAGATCTTGTTTGCCTTTGCAGCTACTGCACTATTGCTAAGCCTGCTATCTGCAAGCACTCCTAAATCCTTCTCCATCAAGGATTCCCCCAATTTATCCCCATTTAATTCGCAGGTTGCCTGTTTATTCTTGTTTCCCAAATGTATAACCTTACATTTATCTGTATTAAAACTCACCTGTTTCCAGTCTATCCACAAGTCCTTCTGAACAGAAATTACATCCTGCTCTGATTCTATTACCTTACACAATTTAGTGTCATCAGCAAAGATGGACACTTTGCTCTCTATGCCAACCTCAAGGTCATTGGTAAACAAGTTAAAAAGCACGGGTCCCAGTACCGATCCCTGAGGTACTCCACTCACCAACTTTAGCCCAACCTGAAAAAGTTCAATTTATTACAACACTCTGTTCTCTGTCCTTCATTTCAATCCAGGTGCAAATATTTTTACCGAGTCCAAATTCTATTTATTTTGTACACTAACCTCTTGTGTGGAACCGTATCAAACATAGTCCAACATAATCTGCAGACAGTTTGTTATCGCCTGCAGAACATCCTTGTGATTTTGATTTCAAATGACGGAGTAACAAGGACATCACCATGCCTGAAAGAATAGTAATTCTGGGCTTTTTTTCCTGTTAGAGAATACCGGCCTTCTCAGAAGACAGCTCCGAGATGAGAGAGGAGGATACTTCGCTGTCTAGCAGTACTGGTACTAGCCATGAATCCAACGACTCTGATCCAAGTGATGGGAGCGGTTTCAGAGCGCTGAAATGTAACCGTACTAAAAAAGGTAATGCAAAAAGTACCTATTCAGAGCTGCTGATTGTCTTGAAGATTTCACCAAAAGATGTGAAAAAAAATATATAATGTGCCGCAGTACGGCCGAGCATGTGAGCGTGCAAATGCACGCGCATTTTGAAAAGACAATATAGTTTTCGCTCGACGGCCACGTCATGTGAGCGGTTCAGCCAATGAGGGCGAAGCAGCTGCGTGCGCCACGCCTCCCGATTGCCTCGCAATAAGCGAGAGTTAGTGCATGTTTCACGCGTGATGTCAGGCGGTCGCGCACAAGCATGCACTATAAACGCAGCCTTAGAATCGGACTGGATATCAATCTTCCGGAAGCATAAAGTATGGCGATATCCATAGGTGACAGGTGAAGACGCTTAAACACACATATAGTAATAAATAGTGATTTAAGGTGAAAGTGAACCTTAAATATACAATACAAAGTGAAGTAGCGTATGTGACAAAAAGGAGTGTAACAAGGGTTATAATAAACTTATTAGTGTGACTAATAGTGATGTGAAAACAAAGGTACAATAATACAGATGTTTCAAGGTATTGTCTTTGTGATTGTCGAAATCTCAGAACCTCCGGTGGGAATTTGCTTCAGATTCCCTTTAGCATGTACACTTTTCCAGAATCCAGAGGGAGCGTTTCTCCAAATCACCCAGAAAAGAAGAAGAAATACAGGCATACCCCGGTTTAAGTACACTCACTTTAAGTACACTCGCGAGTAAGTACATCTCGCTCAATAGGCAAACGGCAGCTCACGCATGCGCCTGTCTGCACGTCCTGAACAGCAATACCGGCTCCCTACCTGTAGCAAAGGTGTGCGCAAGCGGGGAGACTATAGAGCCTGTTACACATGCGTTATTTACATCAGTTATGCACGTATATGACGATTGCAGTACAGTACATGCATCGATAAGTGGGAAAAAGGCAGTGCTTCACTTTAAGTACATTTTCGCTTTACATACATGCTCCGGTCCCATTGCGTACGTTAATGCGGGGTATGCCTGTATATAGTGTATAATTGCTGCAAAAGGGAACGGGGTCTCGGCTCCTTGAGTCAACCTACTTACAGTGTGTTTGAATAAAAAAATGCCAATCGCCAGTGGCAAGTGCAATTTCAATCTTCTTTGATCAGGTAAGTGGTACAGCATGGTGCATAAGTATCTCGAAATAAGGGAAAACAGAATGACGGTGCAGACCAGTGTGGCTTTTTATCTTCCAAGAAATAGCAGCAGTAAACAAGGTATTATATATCAGGAATACTGAATAATTACACCAAAACATTATTATGCTACTATTAGGGGGCCACAGAAGCACCATTTACAATGCGATATCTCTCGTTAATAAAAGGGCGTTACTTTCTTTACCCTGAGACCTCTTGGCATGAACGTTTGAGTCCTTCCATGTTCCACGAAGAAGCCAAGATATTGTTCCAGAAAGTTCTAATGCTTCTGAGGCGCTGACACTTTGAGGGTTTTGCTTTTTAATGTTACAGGAAGCTGCTGGAATGCGAGATGGTTAACAACGATTGTCTTCTCCCTTTGTATGTATTTCATAGGTGGAGTCTTGTCCCACAGTGTGACGGGAGCTCACTCAGCCTCGCTTTCTGAAAAAGACCCGGTATGTTAAAGCAGGGGGGGGGGGGCTCAACTCCAGTCCTCAAGCCCCCCCAACAGGTCAGGTTTTCAGGATATCACAGCTTCACCACAGGTGGCTCAATCAGAGACGCAGTTAAAGACTGATTGAGCCACCTGTGCTGAAGCAGGGACTAATTGAGCAACCTGTGCTGAAGCAGGGATATCCTGAAAACCTGACCTGTTGAGGAGGGGGGGGGGGGCTTGAGGACTGGAGTTGAGCCCCCCTGTGTTAAAGTAATCAGAATGTACATACAGTGTTATAGCACATGTGTTAACACTGACATCCTGTACACTGTTTCAGGCTGGATATATCCCACCTGTCGTTGTTTACCTTGTCGTTAGTTGGATTGTAACCAAATAGTTTTCCTTTCCTCTCACAATAAACGAGTAGTTTCTGATTTGGACGGAAGTAATAATAATCTCAGCATAGGATATATTTGCAAGGATTGGTACTTTCCACCACTTTGCTGCCCGAGAGACAATAGCAATGTGAGTTTAAAGTGCAATTCATTAGGCCTCGTCCAGGTAGGGAACGGATACGCTGACGCTCCGACGCTGCGCCCTGCTCTGCCGTGCTTCTCCTGGCCGGCTAGGTGCGCGGGCGTCTGGGGGCGGGGCCCCCGACGTCACGGAGCAGGTTCGCCTTCATTGGGCAAACCGCTCACGTGACGCGCTTGCGAGCAGCAAAATCAATTTTGCTCGCTCGGCAAACGGCTGAGCGCCGAGCAGGCGCACCCGCACAGGCAGGCCACGCGCATTGTCGCAACGGGTCCAGCGTGAGCGCGCGTGCCCACTCAGCACCACCCTGGACGAGGCTTTAGCTGGGTAATTTCGCTCTGGCAGGGAAGGCGAAGGCATCACGGCGTCTCTGGGGTTTGTATCTTTACCTGATGTAGGCTGCTTCACAAGAGGATTCTGGGACGGACACTGACGACATCTTCACTTTACGCAAGCGGCCCCGGAAAGCCAATATGAACGCAAACAGCATCCAGTCTGATCGTATAAACACGCTGGAGCATGACGGACGGAGACGGCAGAAATCGCGGAGATCACTTCTGCAAAATGAACTCGCTGAGAACCTGATGTATTTGGCAGACGAATTATTGTACGGTAAGACACATTATTTCATATTATCTTTCTATAATATAAAAAAAACATACACAAGAATGAACTGTATGCAGGTTACACAATGCTAAATACGCACTATTTGCACAACACATCTATTCAACTTTTGTTGTTTTACCCTGTTAATTATTAGATAAAACAAGTGTGTGATATGTATGTAAGTATGTATGTATATGAATATGTGTGTATATATATTGAAACACATTTTACACCCCAACTTTACTGTTTACACTACCATTTGACAGATGAAACTGACAATGACCAAAATAATTTTTCAGGTGGTAACTATGTGTTTCGGTTTCTGAACAAGTGAGTACAAAGCTGATTCTTTGTTGTTGCATCTCGCCCGGCCCGCTAATCTGTAGTACCCAGTTAAGAGTTAGTTACTCTTCCAACAGGACTGGGGGACAGCACGTGCACACAGCGGGCATCAATGGGGCATTATTTTTGTAGGAATAATGCCTTTGTCGTGCCTCAGTTCTGTAAGCAGAATAAGCTTCATGGAGTCTCTAGTCACTAAAATGCCATGGTCATTAATAATTGTTATGCACTCATACTTAGCACTGGTTTATATTGCAGCATATTTACCCTCATGGAGAGCATTACTGAACAAACATTTGTTACTATTGTACCTTTTCTGTATATTAATTTGTATGTGTTTTAGAGACTTAAGATCTTTTTCTGTATAAGCCGAAGTGGACGATAGGGCTGTTTGTGGCCAAAAATCACCATGGACTTTAATATTTTGGGTCGAACAGCCACTCTGGCCGAAGTAGAATAAGGCCCTTCATACAGGGGTGGCCAACTCCAGTCCTCAAGCACCACCAACAGGTCAGGTTTTTAAGATATCCCTGCTTCAGCACAGGTGGCTCAATCAGTGACTCCGTCATAATGACTGTGGCACATGTGCCGAAGCAGGGATATCCTGAAAACCTGACCTGGTGGTGGCCCTTGAGGACTGGAGTTGGCCACCCCTGCCATAGTGAAAAGAGGACGGTCAGTGTTATACTGTGTACACAGTGGATATGTCACCACCTTGACCAGGGTCAGACATACTCGTCCATTTCTATGGTTCCAGGTTTACCAACAAATTGGGCAAAGAAATTATATCCCGGCATCTCTCTGAGATCTTTACAGAAGAAAAAATAGTTTCGTACTTGGATAATATCAGTGATTTGATACAGTCTAACGAGGGCCCGTTGCCACAGCCACAACCAGAGGGCCTCCCCACCAAAGCCCTGGAACTCATCATGAAGGAATTGCAACGTAAGTTCTTGTGCTGAGGTACCGATCAGGTGCAAAACAAAATGTAAACACTCCAGCTGTTCCAGGAGGCTTCGTTATGTTTTACAGGGGTAATCTGTGATATTCTTATTACATTCTGAGCCAGGACTAGGAGTACCACTTTGTGACAAAAAGGGCTTGTGTTTCGTGTGTCTAGAAAACATACACAATCTAAAACTTGCTGTGAGGTCTATATATATATATATATTAACCTCTTGGTTTCCAATGTCTTCAATGCAACCACAGTGCCACTGCTTTTTTAAAAAAAAATTTGATCAATGCCCTGTCTTTAAAAAATGAAGCAGAAATGTGGTTGGGTGAAAAAAACATGGCGCCTCACATGATGGAGCTTATGCACTAAAATCATAGTTGAACTTTTTGTGTGCGTGAACTTTAGCGCTAGAAAATGCTGAATGTTGAATGCCCCAGCAATACAATATCAATTAAATTAGATTGATGCGTATTTTTTTCATTCCGACCGAGTGCTGGTAAATATAAATTGATAGTGTAATGTTATTTAGAACGGCCTGTCTGTAGAAATAATACATGTAATGAAATGGCCGTGCTGCATCAAATAAATGTTTGGTTGATACATAGCCATTTAATTCTGCTATTAACAGACTTTCTGGGGTTTACGTCCAATAGAAAGGGGAAGAAATAATTCTGCCACAGATAGACATTTCAGGTTAGTACGTAGACCCACACAAAGTCAATTTAATATGAGATTTTCGGGCAGCAATTTTGCACCCCCCAAAAAAGTTGTTTGCGGTGTTCAGAATGTGCGCCGTATGTGTTTTATCTATTTAAAGGGTTTTCGATTCTGGTTACACTTGTGAAGAGACATGTCAGATCGTCTCATGGAGCATTTCAAGACCCCGCAACGAATAAAGAAACTCTTTTTGTAAGTAACTGAAACGGTTATTCACAAACTCCATCTAATATGGATAATAATATACCGTGTATGCAAAACCTTTGCAGAAAATGCAGGGGTGAGAAAGAGTTACAGGCGATGTCACCGAATTAGTTAATACTGTATGCCTAAATAAGTGATGTTAAAGCAACAGCCATTGTATTGTATGCGAGTGTATTCATTGTATTGTGCTTGAATGTAAAAATAACATTACAAATCCCCTACCTCCTCACTTCTTTACACGGGTCTCCCAAGGCAATGCATAATGTGTATGTAAACAAAACAAAGAAATTAACCCCTCCAAAAAGCGCTAACCTACACTAAATATAATTAATTACTAAGTGCTAACAATAATGTGCTAAACAATATGTGTCATTGCAAACATCAAAGTGAGAACAAAAAATATAAATCAAGCAGCTTGGTGACAATAATGACAGGCTATTCCAAACCTGATAACAGAAGTGCACAAACAAATATAAAGTCCCCAGCGCTATAAGTCCAAGATACCGTGACCTTAAAGGAAGTCTCTGATCTTTCAAGATGGTAGTTGGGCTTGATAAAGATGTTCCAGATGGGACGGTGTCTTTGATGTAGATGAGTACACCTTCTGAAATACAGATGACAGACACACCTGATTGCGCAGCGTATTTCTACAATCAGATCCCTATCTAAGATAGTACAGAATCTTACTCACATAAGTTACGTCAGTATGTTCATTGGAGAGAATCTGTGGTGGCTCCCCTTCTCCTCTGTTCCTCTCACGAACCCCCGTGTGGAGACAGCTTACTGGGATCAATCACAGTCCTCAATGGCGTCAGGGATGGATCCGTTGCGACACCCCCACCGACGTGAGATAAGATGGGTACAATATGGTGCACACAGACACGCTGTCGACCCCTGACGAAGTGACCATGTGTCACGAAACGCGTAGGGAGGAGGAGCCTAGTGTTTTGAGCCATCGCAGCACCTGTAGTCCTGACACGAGGAGGGTTCCTGCAGTACTGACGTCACACGCCGAGTCGACAGCGTGTCTGTGTGCAGTGTACCTCCCCGCTGTGCTGGAAGGATTTGCAAGCTGCGGACGGCATTAGCGCGGAGTATCATCCACACTGCACCATGTGAGTGTATTTTAATGCTTTGTGTAAGTGTTTTAGCCTATTAAAGTAATTACATACCACACCATATTGTACCCATCTTATCTCACGTCGGTGGGGGTGTCGCAACGGATCCATCCCTGACGCCATTGAGGACTGTGATTGATCCCAGTAAGCTGTCTCCACACGGGGGTTCGTGAGAGGAACAGAGGAGAAGGGGAGCCACCACAGATTCTCTCCAATGAACATACTGACGTAACTTATGTGAGTAAGATTCTGTACTATCTTAGATAGGGATCTGATTGTAGAAATACGCTCCGCAATCAGGTGTGTCTGTCATCTGTATTTCAGAAGGTGTACTCATCTACATCAAAGACACTGTCCCATCTGGAACATCTTTATCAAGCCCAACTACCATCTTGAAAGATCAGAGACTTCCTTTAAGGTCACGGTATCTTGGACTTATAGCGCTGGGGACTTTATATTTGTTTGTGCAATAATGTGTATGTACAGTATGTTACTGCCACATCCCTCCCACTACCCGCACAGCACACTGCTGAGACAATGTTACGCCAAGTCAGGAGTGGCCAACTCCAGTCCTCAAGAGCCAGCAACCAGTCAGGTTTTAAGGATATCCCAGCTTCAGCACAGGTGGCTCACGCAACGACCGATCCACTGATGGAGCCACCTGTGCTGAAGCAGGGATATTCCTAATACGTGGCCTGTTTGTGGCCCTTGAGGACTGGAGTTGGCCACTCCTGCACTAGGCGATTGGCAGCTCGGTTTCTGCATTCTAGAAGCCCTCTTGACTCTTGTGCCTAACTCAGTCAAATTGATGGGGTAAGATAAGAATGGAATTAAAAGTCTCCATGTCAAATATGCATCCAGCAAATTAAACTTTAAAATGGTAAACAATGCAGCCTTGTCATCCCATGCTCCATGTACATAGAGTATTATCTTACAAGCAGAGATCCACGTAGCAGTGAGAGGCTGGGCGATAGGGTTATATTCCCAGACACTGCTAGGGCAGTGTCTCAATTATCCACAAAGCTGAATGGGACACGAGCAGAAAAGTCTTTGCCGGGTGTAGGGGGCAGATTTAATGTGTGTGAAATAAAAAATAAATACCCCCCGATCTATTTCTCTGGAGTCTTTACATTTTCCATCTGCTGGGAAGTTCGATCCACTTGACACACTGTTGTGTTTGTGTTTTTTTTTCCAGGCGCTGGTGACATTCTTAACCGGACACGTTACTGGCGAGAAGGAGAGCTTGGATATTACCAGTGATTAACAAGACCGATAAACAGTAATCATGCACCGGTTTAAAAAAACCTCGCAAATCCATTTGCTGTCATGTTATTGATGTCATCTCGTTACTCATGCGAAACTCTGTGGCTTTTTGCCTTCGTTAGACTCCAGTGACACCAGGAGGTTCATGGACGTTGATGGAAAAATACACAATAATGTGGCTGATATATATATATTAAATCAGTCTGTTGGCTGTCGGGGAGACAAGGAACAGATACTGCGCTCGTACTAATTGGGCTAAAATATACTAGTGACATGTTTACATTTCGAACCTAAGTCTGTGTAACAAAGGAGACATGTGGTTGCTTATTTTTTTAATCAAAATGTGATTCAAACCGCCAACCTCGTCACGGTAACCTCCGTTTAGCAGGTACCTTCCCTGAATATATGCAATTTCTTATTGTCCTGTGGACTAAACTTTGTGAAGTATGTGAAAGTGCCCTGAAGGGGTTAAATAAATGAAGCATATATTTGTGATTTAGTGCAGTTAAAAGCTGCCCCAAAGCCAGTAACAAAGTTCCCTTATTATAAAGGTAAACGTTGGGTGCACAAATACCCTAGTGTGAAATATTAATACTTACACATATCTCTCTCTGTCAGCCGTAAACACTCACCTGTTCTTCAGTGGAGGGTGATGTGTAGACCGACAATGAGGTGTATAATACCTTCATGCTAATGGGAGAATTGGTAAGTTGGCTCTGAAACAAGTGTCCCAATATCCTCCCGTCCTCCTTTCCCGTTAGTGTTCCTCCAGCTTCCTTATTCCCATTGGTATAGTTCCAAGAATAAACCCACCTATTCAATGAACTATTCGCTACACGCACAGTTAGTAATATATATTGGGGTTCGATTATGGGAGAGCACCGTGCCATTTAGGGGAAAAAATCCCCCCAGATACTTTTTACCATATTAGATCTGGGAGGTCCTTCAAAGCTCTGATGCTATGTACTCAGCACCTGGGAGCCGCCAGACGTAGAGAAATTAATTTTTTTCGTTTCTTTGAAGAAGACCCCCCCCCCCCCCCCCCCAAACATTTACCATCATCTCCGGAAGATGCTGCTGCTTTCTATTGGCAGTTGAAGTGAAGCTGACCCTGGCAGACATATTATTCTAGTAACAGAATAAGAAAGATGGTAAGTCCCACAAGGCAGGACTACCAGAGACTCCAAACTTTTTGGAGACTCTGGTAGTCCTGCCTTGTGGGACGTACCATCTTTCTTATTCTGTTACTAGTGTTTTTTCTACTCCAGGGAGCACCACCTGGTATTAGACAGGTTAAGTAAGTGGATACTATTATAATTTGGTAGTAGTGCTTTTTCAGGCCCTTTTCAGGCATATTGTTCTCCCAGACAATAATACTTTTTAAAGTTAATCTTTCATCAACCGGTGAGTCCCCACAGCTTGGAGCATCTCGTTCAGCTTTTCAGCCCTCATTCCCAACCCCCGTCCCCCCCCCCCCCCGAAAAGTATTTACAGGGGTTGGTAATTTAAGATATGATTGACTGGTGGCTTTGCAAATGTAGGCCTCAAAGCTTGCATGTGAAAAACAAATGAATAAATATCGCATCTAACCAAGAGAACAATGCAGCAGGAATTCCAAAATGGAAGCGATCGAGTCTGAGCTTTAAAGCCATTTGTAGAAAAGGTGGCCACTTTGCAAATGCAGAGGTTCATTTGTCAGTCTCCCAGCTGCAAATCTGGGGCAAAATAGGAGCCAAAACCAACCCGGTTTATCAAGGAACCCCGTTAAAAGCACAGAGATTGTATTTCTTTTGATAAACCTGGTCTTTGTTTGGTTTGTTTGTGGCCAACTTAACCTCACATCATCAATAGAGCTGCTGCTCCATTGACGGCAGAAACAGATACGCTATATCGTCTCTCCCAGTTACTTGTCATAAATGCAGAATACACATGTGCTTGCAGTGCCTTCAGCTGCGCTGCTTCGTAGGTACACATCAGTGTGTTTCACAGAGAGCACTCTCATGGTGTAGGGTGAATGTTCTCCAGGCTTCTGCTTCCCAGGGGCCAACTGTTGGGGGTATCACTGTCTGGTACCGCGGGGCAGGCCGATGAGGCAGCACAGAGGGAGTCGGCTTAGCCACAGATAGATGGTAGCCACTGCTTAACAATACGATCTCAGACCATCTGTATTGATGTTTAAGTAGAGATGTGCACCCAGGGCTATCCATCTTTCTGTCCTTCCTCTCTGATCCTGAACAGCCCTCTAGTGAAGTTTTCCTTCAGAATTAATTATTCAAGTGGCTGTAATTATGCCCTCATACAACAAGACTCCAGAAGAGACCTTCGAAGTGTGGCATGCAGGCTTTAGTAAACCGGAAAGCAGCAATCCCTTCCAAATGGGGTATTCTTTTTAAATTACCCAAACTGGAGGGTCCTTCAGAGCGAATCTGTGGTTCTACCTCTGGGGATCCCTTAGATATATTTCTATTTTTCTTGTCATGTATGACACACAAGAAAATACAAATATGGTTGCCGAGCTCCAAATATGGCTGCTGGATCACCGATAGGATGTTGCAATGTCAACCCCTGATGTTGATGCAGCTTTCTATTGGCTGGATCCCGGAGCACGCAGGATCAGGAAGATACATTTTTTTTTTGTTCGGGAGGAAATATTTTAACTCCCACCCTGGATCACCCACACGGTATAGACGGTACGGTGATATTATCCACGCCGGAATTCACCCCACGCGTAGGAGGACGACAACGTTGGATCAGACGGATCCCCTTTTTGTCATTCCGCTATACCCGGGTGCAGGAGCCCTGGGCAGGTATCTAATCCAGCGAACCAACACTCCACGGGATAGCGCTATCTCCAACACTTTGGGGTGGGCCCTGACATTGGGAAGGGACATCAGGGAATTGGTGCACGACACCCAATGTACTCTGGGGACATTCACTGTGGTATCCGGTGGGGTTATATATATATATATATATATATATATATATATATATATATATATATATATATATATATATATATATATATATATATATTACTGTGTGGTACAGAGTACCAAGGTTGTTGCATTTTAGTAAAGGTTGCTATCATATATTTGTGTGCGTGCATTATTATTATTGTTCCTGTAAGCGGACCATCCCACTCCGTTGGAATCCCTTACAGGTGGAGGCGCTGTTATCCAACGAATCAGGTATACCCCAGGCTCCCAGCGGCGGAGGTTCAGGCCTTCTGTGAGCCACAGGTAACGCACCCATCACACCGTAACCACTACATCTTCCATAGGGGGGGGGGGAAGAAAGTGTGCTACATATCTAATCAGACTCTGGATTGTTGCAATGCAGATATATGTGACTAAAGTGCAGAAAGGAAGAAATACCCGAGAACAGTCACTATGTATGACAGATGACAGATGAGGAAGTAGGTGTGGAATTCCCTAGGTCAATGAACCAGCTAGTGCTGGATTGCTTTAGAGCAGCAATCCAAGTGCACAATTGTTTTGGCTTAAATAAATTGGTTTCAATCCTGCTTCAATCTTATGTTCAAAAATAAGAACAAAAAAAATGGCTTGGATTGCTCCTTTAATATACTATTTTCTATAATCCATTGTAGCCCCCTCTTGGTTGGCTATTAAATACTTAAAGGGTTAATTATTAGAAGGGCCCAAACTGTGTGCGCTCACCAGGATTTGCCCCTCCCTTTTCTACCTGGTTATCTGTGATGTCAGCATGGAGTATATAAATAGCCACACCCTTTTTTTCTAGGACGGGGGGGGGGGGGGGGGGCACCTCCAGCCCTCAAGGGCCACCAACAGGTCAGGTTTGCCATTATGCCTGAGCCACTGATTGAGCCACCTGTGCTGACGCAGGAATATCCTGGAAACCTGACCTGTTGGTGGCCCTTGAGGACTGGAGTTGTCCGCCCTTGTCCTAGAAGACCCGGAAGGTTCTTAGTGCGTCACTGTCTTCATGTGAGATGTTTCCGCATCATCCTTGGCAATGGGTAACTAAGGTAAGTACCCCCTCTGGGTAGGAGCGGGACCAACAGGAAGATGATCCTTGAAAGCTCCTCTTTTTGGACATGTGTATTGTATCATCCCTGTCTATATATGTTAGGTGTTCTATAAACACGCTTTTGTTTTCTAAAAATTCCTGGCGTCCTTTTCTATTCCGTACTTTTCTCCACGCCCAGCCTGCACCCATTTCTTTCGCCTGTGCGACTGAGCATGTATACACGCGTATTCTGAAACGACCAGAAGTGACACCCTGCAGGAGCCGGGGAAGGGGGGGTTTCACATACAAAGCATCAAAGGCGTGACCAAGTCACAAAGATTCCCCTCTTGTTTGCACTCAGTTGTCAAAAATAAAGGGTTGAATGAACAGGTATGGAATATAAATATCCCTGCAGCCGGCTGACATGTGGTGTGAGGCCCACAAACATCCCGTGACTAGGGTGAGCAAAACATTGCTCCATATAGCAGATAAAAACAAAAAAATAATAACATTTTAATGCAAAATCCGACAACAACGATAGTGACAATAATATATACAGGGAAGGTAGATATTAAAATACCCTGAGTGTAGACGGCCAAAATATTCATGATTAAATAAATTCAAGGGCAAATAGGGGCCTTAATGGTTAAATAGACACAGTGGGAAAATGTATTAAGGACCACCAACAGGTCAGGTTTTCAGGATATCCCTGCTTCAGCACAGGTGGTGCAGTCTTCGACTGAGCCACTGATTGAGCCACCTGTGCTGAAGCAGGGATAGCCATCAAAGCTGGACTGCTGGTCACCCTTAAGGATTGAGTTTTAGACCCCTGCTGTATAACTTACAAAGATTTATTGTGTACCCCCTTTTCACTTCTCCCCCTTTTCGGCTCCGCATCCCCGTGTTTTCGTTTCACCTTCTTTGTTGTATAAAAATGTTTTTTTTTTATTTTTATTTTTTTTATTTTTTTAAACAACTTGTCTTTAAAAAAAAAAAAAAACAGTATGAAAAATAAAAAATAAGTGTACCAGTGACGAGTGAGTACCACAACATTTTATCTTTCCCCGTGTCTTCAGAATTAGATTGTAAACTCTTCAGGGTAGAATTAGGCTGCGTCTCCGCTGGCGCTGACCGCGCTCATGCTTGAGAGCGGTGACGTCACCAACTCTCTAAGCATGAGCGCCGGGTGTCCTGGCTATTTCGCACGTGCGGGTGGGGGGGGGGGTTTGCGGGCAAGTTTGTTTGCTCAAGCGCCAATCATGGGTGAGCGTGCGTGCCCGAGCACGCGCGCACCTCGTGAGCGGGGACTTTCACATATAGACATAT
>NC_134498.1:43719585-43769585 GCF_040206685.1 Ascaphus truei
TTCTGCTGCAGTTGACCTACGACTGCAAAAACCCCACAAAGGCCACCGCGAAATAGAAATTGTTTCCATCTCATTATGTAAATTAAGGATTTTTCACAAACCCATATTCTTTTTCTGGTCCTTTTTAACATGGGTAAAATAGATATAGATATCTATCCCGTTCTAGATGCTAACTTAAATTATTTACTTGTAGTATAGCATGTTCCCAACTAAAGATTGGTTAAAAGATGAAGGAAGCCTGGGCAGCTCAGCGGGGTTGGAAGGATGTATCGGGCCTTCCTGATCTCTATTGCACTGTCATCTTCCTTTCATTTTATAGAGATCCACCCATAATAATGTCTAGCTTTAAATATTATTTTGCTGTAGCTGCAGCCATCATTGTGAACACTAATTACACATGGGGAATTTCTGAAGTCTTGTCATGGTATGTGATTAAAATAGTTTTAACCAATACACTTAATTAGTTGGTTTTTGGAAACTGAGATGGACATTTGAAGAACTGTTCACATGCAACGTTTGGTTTAAAATCTCTTGTGTGTTTTTTTTGTTTTGTTTTTAGGGACTTTTAAACTTACGATAGAATTCACTGAAGAATATCCAAATAAACCACCAACAGTTAGATTTGTGTCTAAAATGTTTCATCCAAATGGTAAGTATAAGTTTGTAATGCAAGGTATGTAAATCTGTGATGCACTGTATTGTGGACAATAAATGTGTTTATTTGTATATGTAACAAAAATAGCTCTGTATTAGTGGTACAAGTCATATCTTCGCAGTCTTTAAAGCTAAACAAGTCATGATGAAGGTGCGACGTGGACATCGAAACATTGACAGATTTCAAATGCATTTTAAAGGAACAATTCCCGTTTAAATTTTGCGCAAGCGCACACACACTATTGAATCAGGGGGTCTCTGAAGTTGAATCCCATTCATTTCAGCTCCGGAGATCCCCTATTTACCTAAAAAGGGGGTGCCAGTATCTGTGCTGTTTGAAAGCTCCCGTATCACGCGGGGCCGAAAGGAATCTGCACTGTGACACATCACAGCTTCCTATTGGCCCGCAGGAGCTTTGAAATGCGGCCATAATATGAACCCTGGATGCGAGCCGGAGTGGCTAACGGCACCCACTACGGAGGCAAGTATCTTCGGAAGCGGGGTTCACAGAGCTGAATTTAACGGTGTTCAGCCCCCGCTTCAATCCTATGCAAAATAATACTAGGAAAAACGGCTTAGATTGCCGCTTTAAAAACTGGTCTTGCCACAGTATTCTGTTCTTTTTCTTTTTCTACAAACGAATTATTTGGGTGCTGCATGTTTTGTGTATTGCAAGCCATGTAGCATGGGAAAAGTACAAATAGTCGGGCTACATCTATTTAAATACAGATTCTGTGGCAATTCGATCTTGCACCCAAAATGTAACGTTTGCGACTTACTTGCAAAGCCTACAGATAATCTCCGGTTTCGTCTCGCTCCCCACGTGGCTCCCACACGGGAACCCCGCTCTGCGCGCACTTAAAGCATGAGCACGTTTCACCTGACTTTTTACAAGCAGTAGTAGCAGGTGAACACTGCGCTGTGGGGGGGGGGGGGCGGGCGGGCTGCCCACAGAGCGGGCTGGAACCGGAGGCGCCATCCGTAGTAATTATTGGCATTCAATTTAGCCGGCAACTCCATGTTCCTCCTGGCAGCATTAAAGATGGTATGATTGCTTTACGAACGTATTCAGTATGCCATGAATCCACTTCCCAGTGCTGTAGAATAGATCAGTGCCGTTGGAGTAAATGGGACTACAGTCGTCTTCAGCATAGGAAAGCAACTGTACAGCTCATTGCGTGCGGGGGTTGAGTGCTGTTCTGGTGCTGACTGACGGTCACAAAAGTCAGCACACTAATGCTGTGATCTGAAGAGGAGGTCGCAGCTGTTCGAGCTGCACAAGTGATAACTTGCTCGTGATGCTGGGGTGTTATTCTGGCACTAAAATCGCAATATTTTGTGTGGGGATAGGACACGGGTGACCAACTCCAGTCTTCAGGAGCCACCAGCAGGTCAGATATTTGGGGCTATCCCTGCTTCAGCACAGGGGGCTCAATCAGTGGCTCAGTCTTTTACTGACTGAGTCACCTGTGCTGAAGCATCGATATCCCCCAATACCTGACATGTTGGTGGCCCTTGACTACTGGAGTTGGCCTCCCCTGGGTTAGGGCTTTGGGGGAAGAAGCCATGGCCGCCATCTTCTTGATAAATAGATTAAAAGTAGACCCATTTATAATAGGAAAAAAACCAAATTTCCAGCACAATATAACTTTCACTGACCCTTCAACATCGCTGTACTCCTAGGGTGGAGAATTGTGTACAGCGGACATGAATTTTCACCTTGCTGAGGGAAACTTGTAAAGCACTGTGTTGGGCTGCAGCCACTCTGGCGCTGACGGCGCTCATGCTTGGAGGGCGGTGACGTCACCAGCTCCCGAAGCATGAGCGACAGGTGTCCGCGCTACTTCGCAAGTGTGCGCGCGGGGGGGGGGGTGTTGCAGGTAAGCTGAGCTCAGTTCAAAGTCAGGTTTTTAGTTTTTGTTTGTAAGCGCCAAGCGTGGGTGAGCGTGCGCACGAGCGCGCACCGCGTGAGCGGGGACATGTAACTTTAAATTGCTAGAAGTAACGTCGCGAAACACCATGCGATCAGCGGCAGTGTGGCCGCAGCCTTAGAATCACTGGCGGTGAAAAGATTCAATCTGTCAAATTACTCATTAATTCCATCTCGCTTGCCAGACTGAGCCGTTCACATTGAAGTATAATTGTAAAAGCGTATGGATATCCACTCTAAGCTACAATTGCGTGCACCTCATCCAGTTGTATTTATTTAACCCCTTTAAAATATTTAATTTAGGAAACCATTGAGTTTAATATTGGAGGGGAAGAGAATGTTACCTTCCCAGGCAGTGACTTTGCTGTACGATGGGGAGTGTCTTTACACATCCTCGTCCTTGGAGAACATGTTTTTGTTTGTCTCTCCATCAGATTGGTTTTTAAGTGTAACGCTGGGGCCGTGGTGCCACAGGCCGCGCGGCGGCTTCCGCACGCTGTGCAAACAGGCTGCCTTAAGGCAGTGTGCGGGAGGGGGCGCGTGTTGCGCAAGAAATCAGTTCAAACTGATTTCTTGATGCGACAGGCCGGTCACGTGAGCGGTTTGCTCAATGAGGGTGAAGCAGCTCCGTCACGCCCCCACAGCGAAGGCACCATGACCCGGGCCCAGGACATACTTGAAAACGAGAGGTAACTCTCAATGTATTACTGCCTGGTAACACATTTTATAAATAAATAAATAAGTCATCGCTTTGGCTAAAGTTACGAAAATGTGTGTATTTGTGGGTTTTTTTGGCAGCCCTAAAAAAAAACAATCACACAGTAGTAATAGATTGAATATATATTTTTTTTTGTAGTATATGCCGACGGCAGTATATGTCTGGATATTCTTCAAAATCGTTGGAGTCCAACTTATGATGTGTCCTCAATTTTAACCTCCATACAGGTAGGTACCCTCATTATATATACACATGTTGTTTTTAAAGCCGCAATATTACATTCTCCCCACCCCCCCTCATTTTTATATGTAACGCCTATGACAATATATAATTCTACATTCCTAAGCTGGCAATCGTTTGGTGCTCCTGTTTATAAATCTGTAAAAATCCTGATTGTGTGCCTAACTTTCAGTTTCAATCACTCCTTCAGTCATTGTAACTCAGCAGCTACAATGTATCCTGATATTACTAAGGTAACAATGATGATTGTTACAGTTTGCAGCTCAAACTACAGGGAATATTGGCAACACATGATCACGGGCAGGAAAGTGTTACAAAGATCTTGCGCTGCTGGGGAGGTGTGCTAAAGCCTGCTATAGAAATCACAGGATGCTCAGTATATTAAACTCATTAAAAATGGCATTAAGAGTTCAATAATAAAAAGTTACTATTTTAATCTAATACTACCGAACTGATTTTTATTTAAAAAAAAAAAAACCCCATAAGATTTCCTGTTTTGCCGCTTTAAATGGCTATGTATTTCTTGCTGCTGATGGAGGGGGATGAAATAACCATTTTCTTTTTCCTTCCACCCAGTCGCTGCTGGATGAACCAAATCCGAACAGTCCTGCAAACAGCCAGGCGGCTCAGCTGTACCAGGAAAACAAGCGGGAATACGAGAAGCGGGTCTCTGCGATAGTAGAACAAAGCTGGCGTGATTGTTGACCCTTAGCCCGTTTTATGAACACTCTGACGAGGAAAATATATATATGAAGTGTTTTGAGTGATCTTCCTCTTCCTAGAATCTTTACATTTGTTGAACGCCAAATGGCTGTTGTGCTGTCGTCACCTTCCTGCCCCTCTGCTGGCGCTTCTCCCCACTCTCCCCCCTCCCCTCGGACATCTGAGAGCCTCCGTGTTAAAGTCAAATGTACCATGCGTGGGTTACTTGCAAAACAATTCCTTTCTCCTACATCTTTTTATTTTCTGCAGGAGTTCACCTCCCAGTCTTTGATTGATTGTCATGCACTGCTGTAGTGACCATCGAAATATAAAGTGGTGCCTGTGTACAGTAGTTTAATAAAAGGGATGATTGTAAAAATACAAAGTGACAAGCACTTTTTGACATCAGTGGTGCAGATCTGTCGGAGCTAGTTATGGAGGTGCTCAACTCCAGTCCTCAAGAACCCCCCCCCAATAGGTAAGGTTTTAAGGGTTATCCCAGCTTCAGCACAGGTGGTTCAGGGTCAAAGACTGATCCACCTGTGCTGAAGCTGGGATATTCCCTAAGCCCAGACCGTGTCATGAGGACTGGAGTTAAACACCCCTGTAGATACAATATCCTTTTTTTATTTTAATATGACGAATGAAGTGCAGCGCTAAGGTTTTGTACGGTTTTTATTTAAAAAAAGAGAAAATAAAAAAGCCGCCCCGATTTAGTATTTAAAGACAAATAATACTGCCCCACGTTAAATGTAATTGACTTTGTAACTAGTGGGTGCTGTTTATTAGTAAGATAATGTAATTATCTAAGCATCTTTGTGACAGGTTGGGTGTGCGCGGCTGTGCAACGCGTCGTTGCCACGTCCTGTAAAGATGGCTAATTTGTATGCTAAAAGGCTTTTAGGTAAAAATTACTACTTTCATTTTTTTTCAGATAAATGCAGTGGACTTTTTTTTTTTTGGTGCAGTTATTGAACCCGATTTGCATTTATCAGTGACAAATCTTTGTTTTTACAAGTTTGATTTGAGGTGCGGAGCAACAAGTGTTACTCAATCTTTGCAAATGTGTGATCAATAGTTTAGAATTTCCTTACTTTTATGAAGAATGCAGTAAACACATTGTTTGCTTTGTTACGGTCATCAGCAAATACTGACATTGCCTATTATTGTGTATTGTCTTTTTAAGCACAAACACAAATTATACTTTAGAGGTAAACTTTGCACATGTAACCCATGTAAAACTGTACATTTTCTCCACTTGTAAATAAAAGCATAACCTACCAAAGTTCTTATGTAAATAGGTGACACGATTTGGGTTGTAGTGGTTTTTTTTTTTGTTTGTTTTTTTTTCCTTTCTTTAGCAATTTTCAGTCCAAAAATAAACTCCAAACTGGTGCAGGAAAACCTACATCATGGATACTGTTCCAGTTCTATTTATAGGAATAGGTCTTTGCTTTTTTGTGTTCCACATAATGTAACCTACTTCTAGTGACCAAGGCATCCTAAACATGAAAATAAGTGGCTTACAAACAATTATTTAATCAGTTTAAAAGGAATGGTGTGTTTGTTTCCGACTGTTATTTACTTACTCATGAGGTTTCTCAGCACATGCTGCCAGGGGCTGTGTCTCTGGTAGTTTATAAAATATCTGTCTTCAAATGAATTAGAACTGCTCACTGTAAAACACTGGTCTGTGGCACTATGCAGATGTTTTTGCATTTCTACCACCAGTTTTGTTTCACTCAGAACATTTTTTTTTTTTTTAAAGTAACGTTTGCTAGCCTCTGAAACGATGTGGCTAAAATTGATATACATTTTTTTCCCCTCCTCTTTTAATATGTGCATTAAAACAATCCACACAATAAGTAATTAGCTAAGTTGCCGATCGATCTGTTCTCCTGTGATTGATCAGCAAAGATTTGGCTCGGGGGTTCACTAAAGGGCTGTCAGTGCAGCAGAAGAGGACCAAAGATGCAAAGTTCTGTGGGGAAGATCATGTGACCAGGCAGTCACTAGATGCAACTGGTGCACTGCTAGAGAGAGGGCGGGGCTCAAAAAAGGGGTGTGCCAGAGCCTGTTTCAGAAGAGGAAGGGGATGTGACTTTGTAAACGCTACAAGTATTTTCTCATAGTACAGAACTGATTTATTTAAGAAAAAAAAAACGTAGGATAATGCTTGGTCTGCAGCTGTAACATGTTTCCTTGTTTGATCCTAGTCATTTTGAATTGATTTTTTTCCCCCCTGGTAAATATCTAAGGAAAATGCTAAATATTTAACCATTGAAAATGCCTGAGGAGCTATTGGCATTTGAAGGAAGACAGGATTTTCCTGCAAGTTTGGAGTGGTCCGCCTGGCGTCATTTCCTTGTACTGCAACATATAAATGTTCAGCAGGGGGTCTCGTCATTCTTGCATTATTTTATTTTTTCACAACGAACTATTACAGAATATCTATCGCTTATTTTGAATTAAACTCATGGTCGCCTTGCAAAGGAATTCCCTCTAGTGGTAATTTGTTTTCCTTCACATGACAAAGGTGAATCCTGAGTGAAAACCAAGCGCACAATACAAAGTATCTGAACATGATGGATTCTGATCATTTATGTGCCAAACACTGGAGGGGTAAGGATTTCTTGACAAAACATTTCTCCCAACACAATCACTGGCCTGAGGAGCTCACACTCTTAGCAGCTGTCAGACACAGGAAGATAGGTGCACAGGAACACTTGGACCTATAGCGCATGGGAGAAAAAGAAAAATAGAAAACCGCATCTGTATAAAAGAAGCAGCAAATCCTGCTAGAAGAATTACACTTACAGGATAATAGCTAAAAACCAGCAATTGATCAAGTTCTCCATAAGATGGTAACCCCTCTCCGTCTGTTCAACCAACTGTATCCTCCACGATAGGACTTGTATCCTCCAGCACAATGACCAGATCAGCTCAGAGCCCAGAGGAATAATATAGGAAAAATACCCAATGTAAGCACAAATATAAGTGATGACACTGTGCCCCTGACGAAGCCATTATCGGCGAAACTAGTTGGGAAGCAGAGTTGGAGCCTTTGCTTGTGGAAGGATAACGCTGGAGAACTGTCACACTGAGCGACCGAACGCTTCTGAGTGCTATACGGAAGTCTCGAGAGGCGATCTCCCGTGACGCGGAAGAGATCTGGATACACAGAAGAGAACGGGTCGTCGCTCCGAAGGGCCTTGGACTGAAAGGTGCCGGTGAGCAGGAACTGGGTCCACTTCGCCGGGAACCACGTCTTGCCGACGCACACACCAGTGCTAGCTCTTTCAGGGAAAATGGACGGGCCACCGCAACGGCCGTTACCTCTCCTGGTGCAAGACTGCTGTGGTCTCTGAGACCACAAGCTCCCTCCACAAGTCTCTGCCGTCCCGGAGCTGGGTCCATTCCCTGCTCTCCGGGCGGTGTGATGGTTACAGCAGCTGCAGCTGTGGATCTTTGCTCAGCCTGCCGGGTTTCATGCTCACCCATTGCTGTCTTTCTCTCAGCCTTGCTGGCTGCTGGCCCCCGCGCCGACTTGATGCACTCCTCCGGTCTCGGTGCCCGGCTCCAGTCAGACGGATGGCCGGCACTTTGGTTCTGGAGGCAATGCTTCTCACAAGTAGGGGAACAGTGAGGAGGTGCCATATCTTGTGTTATATGTTGTACACTGTGTGTTCAATATCTTTAGTCCCAGGAACTTGCAATTACCATCAAGTTCCCACTGTATCACAGTATCCCGCAGAATACTAGTAATACAGGTCCAGTTCAATCCCACCGCTGCCACCAGTTAATTACAAGCCTGTCACGGTGACTTTATGGCAGGCTGTAATTTACACACAAATATATATAAAAGATAATATATATTTATAACTGGGTTGAACTGAGACGAGACTTAGATATGATAAAATATAATTTATTCTTTGATAAAGGTGAACACACAAAATATACAAATAACAGGCAAAATATAGACACTTAAGGTTTAGGACAAGAAAGCCATCAGTTTACAGGATGGGCCATTTCTTCCATAATTCAGGTTCAGATGTAGTCATCACAGCAATACATGCAGGACACCTGCAGAACATGAAGGACAATAGCCATAGGCTGAGCCTGGTTCTTATACAATTATTTCCCATTGAACACCACCTAAACCCAGCCCCTCTCATAAATCAGTGGTGAAGTTGACAGTTTTCCTCAGAGTAAAACTCCTCCCACCCCACGACGTTTAAAAACTGCTTTTCCCTATCTAAATAACTTAATAACTTCAATTCAGTAGTACTTACTGGCATGTGAGACATATTAATACATTCCGTCACGCCTGACGCTCACAATGAGACCAAATATTACCGTGTAATATTAAAATTAAGAGAGATATTAATATTTGTCTGTTCGAACCGGCTAAACATCAGGTGTTTGTAACCATTAGTTGCGGGTAAGTCCCACGAATACACATATGTAACTGTTAGCATGTTCAGCCAAGGACATCTCATAATATTCTTATATTTAATAAGATCACCCATTCTGATTTTCTCCTTGGGTAGCCCCACCCCTTGCCCCCATCAATAAATCCTTTGAAGCAGGGACCCCTGGGGGAAGGGGGACACATTTGTCCCGTGTTATGTTTATTCTTGCAGGATACCTTGGTTTGTAAGTGTGAGTTTTAACGCTCACAACCCACTCCAGTTTCTGGGTCCCGTATAAACAATTAGGTAATTAGCCTTTGATCACCAGGCTATGTAAATTCTAGCAAGCTGCTCTGCTTGCATAGGCAAGTGACCCAGCTCATAGGTGTCACAACATTTGGTTCTGGTATGCATAACATTTGTTCCTTAATGCATTACAAAGGCAGGCAGAAACATTAGCATCGTGCCTGTACATTTTAACTGCAACAGAAAGGCACTTTATCAAAAATATGTTTCCCTTATGACAAAGTTATATTTTTAATAGGTGTGTTCTTGGGGGGTTACCCTGAGGCTGCACACCAACAATCAGGGTGCTGGCTCACTCCGTTCCTACATTAGCAGTCTTAATGGAACGGCTCCTGTTATTCAGCCCTGCAGGTAGTGACTAGCCTGCCAAAATAGGGACAGCAATGCATATAATATTAACCCAAGCCCCAGTGTGTGTGTTATGCAGACACTGATATAACAATAATACATGGGAGCAGGGGAATATACATTTTCATGTTATAACAAGGGTTGAATCACATTTCTGGACCTCAGCCCAGTTAACCCCTTGTCTCCCTGGTGAGGTTAGAGGGTGGCCAATTGGGGTGTAACCCCTTTAATCCCGGGCCAAATCCTCACGAACGTCACAGCAGGGTCTTAGGCTACGGCCCCGCTGCCTGCGTTGCATGCGCGTCTGCAAGGCTGGCGGCGCGTGCAGCTGAGTTCCCCGGTCTGCAGTGAGCTGCAGGGGGAGAGATGCAGGGGGGGGCGTGACAGGGGCGTGGCCGTGACATCACCCATCAGGTTAACCCTCATTGGCTGAACCGTGGCGGGCGTGGCCTAGTGCTCCATCGCAAGTCCTGATCTCAATTCATTTGAGAGCAGGAGACAGTGTCTGCGCAGCGGCCCACCCTCGCAGTGGGCCTGGCCCCATTGTGGGGCAGCTTTTGTCCCTGCAGCGTCCGCCACAGCGGGCGTTACAATAGCAAGCGGGGACCTGGCCTTACAGCAAAAAATGAAAATTTTCTTCATAAATTTCAACACGAGTGGTTCTTATATATTGTCCACAATTACTACTTTTATAGTTCTCTGGAGAGATCTCGTTCTCTTTGTCAGAATTTCCAAGACATGTTAAAAAAAAAAAAGGCTGCTGTTTCCATTCAAATTATTATTTGGTTCAAGGAACTCAACACACTGAATATTTAACTTTTGTACTGTAAGTATTTCAGTGGTAGCTGGAAAAATAGTGACCTCCTGTGGCGGTTTCCAGAGAATACAAGTTGATAATGATGCATTTACTTGTCTTTCCATTAAAGCTGCAGTTCAAGCTGTCATTTAAAAAAACATTTTTTTCAATATGCGCATCAGTACAATCTACACACTGACAATTGATTAGCGAAGTTGCTGATCGATCCGTTCTCCTGTTATCGATCGCTGAAGATTTGGCTCAGGGTTCACTAAATGCACCCTAGGTCCTCTTTTGCTGCACTGACAGCCAAAGTTCTGTGGGGAAGATCATGTGACCAGGCAGGCACTAGGTTCACAGCTAGAGAGAGGGCAGGTGATGCTGTTTCAGAAGGGGAAGTGACTTTGTAAATGGTTGCTATAGGAACAAAAATGCTTGTTACATTAGAATACATTAAAGACATGTCTTAAAAATTGTTTATTTTTTTAAATGCTACAAGTATTTTCTCATAGTACAGAACTGATTTTTTTTTTAAACATACATGTAGGATATTGCTTGAACTGCAGCTTTAAGAACCTCCTTATCAGACTTGTACAGACCAAACATATTGGTAAAAACAAAACAAAACATTACAGTAGTGGCTTGCTCACAGATGTTGCTTTTAGGCAACAGGTTATAATGGGACTTCCCTGAATGCATTTAGTAAAATCCTCTTTTGGATCACAGCATACAGGTTTGGATAAATGCTGTGTGGTCCCCTAAATGTTGTTTCACGTTGATCCTAGAAGCTAACAAAATAAATTCAGAAACCAGCAACTTAGCATGCCCTTAAACGGGGTCTAAACAGCTCAAGGGTAGCAAAGGAGGTTGCTAAGGCCTTGGTCCCGCTGCACTCGTTGGCGAGGGTGGCCACACGCGAGTTCCCCACCAGCAGGGGAATCCTCCCGAGCCGGTCCCGGTCCCCCCTGGCGGCACAGCGCACAACACGCTGTGGCGCGTCAGCCGCTATGGGACACAAGAAAATGGTGTTCCGTAGCGTTGACGCGTCACGTGGTGTGGCTGTGAGCCAATGGGGAGGGGAGGCTTCGGGAGGAGAGGCTTCGGGGAGCGGGGAGGAGTGTGGAGTGAAAGCAGGTGAGTGCCTGTCTGTGTGTGTATGTGTCTGAGTGCGAGTGCCTGTCTGTGTGTGTGTATGTGTGTGCCTGAGTGCGTGAGTGCCTGCCTCTGTGTGTGTGTGTGTGTGTGTGTGTGTGTGTATATGAGTGCGAGTGCCTGCCTCTGTCTGTGTGTGTGTATGTGTGTGCCTGTGTGTATATGAGTGCCTGTGTGTGTGTGTGTGTGTTGCTTACCATCAGCAGCTCCAGCCCGAGTCCGTGGAGGGAGGGGGGGGGGATAGTAGCGGGTCCCCCCGCTCAAGCCACGCCCCCCCTCCCTGTCAAACCTCTCACTCCCGCCCACCTCCCGCTCCCTACAGACCGCATATCGCGGTCTGTGTAATGCAGTGCACCGCCTGTCTGCAGTGCGGGCGTGCTGACTCTGGGAGCGGGGCCTTAGCCTAAGGCAGTCAAGATGGCGTAGTCACCAGAAAGCAGGAGTCAAGTGCATCAAAAAAAAAGTAAAACGTCGAAGTCTTATGAAAGTCATTTTAATGATAAAAGAAGTCTTAGCCGCATCCAGAGGATGACCTTCATTTGACTTCTGCTATCTGATCGCGGAAGAGACACATCTCAATGCATATTTACAAAGCGGTGCTAAGCAATAAGAAACGTGGCCCATTTAGTAAAAGATGTATTCATTATTTTATTTTTTTTGTAATAAAACATTTGAGAACTCCGCTCAAGCCGGAAATGTTTACTTTGTTTCCCCCAAAAAGTCGAATTAGTGCCTATGGCAGTGCTTTCCAACCTTTTTTTGCTGAAGGAATCCTACGTGAAATTCTGAGGAACTCCCAACCTTCTCTAATAGCAAATCTGTGATCAGATGCATTGTAAATTCTTCTGTATTCGATACAATTTTCAAATGACCAGAACATTTCAGGGAACCCTTTAGGGATATGTTTTCCTATGTTGAACCCTTTAGGGATACCCAGGGAACACACACAAGGGCTCCTAGGAACCCTGGACTATGGAATAAACCAGCAGAATCTTTGTATTGCAAAACAAACTCATTTGCATAAAGTTACAATGTTAACATATTCACATTCATTTTGTACTAAATTAAAAGCAGCAAAACGTGAAATATGTTCAAATGTTTTTTTTTTTTTTGTTTTTTTAAAATCAGATCTGTGGTATTAAATAGTGACTTTTTTGGTATTCATTCAATTCTTGAGTTTTAAAGCTGCAGTTCAAGCAATATCCTACATGTGTTTTTAATAAATCTGTTCTGTACTATGAGAAAATACTTGTAGCATTTAAAAAAAATGAAAAATAAACAATTTTAAAGACATTTTTAATGTATTCTAACGTAACAACCATTTACAAAGTCACATCCCCTTCCCCTTCTGAAACAGCATCACCTTTTTGAGCCCTGCCCTCTCTCTAGCAGTGAACCATTTGAATCTAGCTCCTGCCTGGTCACATGATCTCCCTCACAGAACTTTGGCTGTCAGTGCAGCAGAAGAGGACCCAAGATGCATTTAGTGAACCCCAGAGCCAAATCTTCGCCTATCGATCACATGAGAACGGATCGATCGGCAACATCGCTAATCACTTGTCAGTGTGTAGACTGTATTGATGCACAAATTGAATGGGGGGGAAAAAAGACAGCTTGAACTGCAGTTTTAAAACATCCTTTGATTTCTATAGCAGGTTTTAGCCCACTTCCCAAGCAGTGCAAGATCTTTATGACACCTTTCCTGTTTTATTTGTTGCAAATGTTCCCAGCAGTTTGAGCTGTAAACTATAACAATAAATAATGTTACCTTAGTAATATAAGGATAAATTGTAGCTGCTGAGTTACTGACTGAAACAGCCATTATGTTAGGCACACAATCAGGATTGTGACAGATGTATAACAGGAGCACCAAACAATTGCCAGGTAATTTAGGTAAGACTGTAGAATTTTACATTGTCACATGCTTTACATATACAAATAAATAATATAAAAAAGAAAAAAATTGGTAAGTAGTATTATTGCTGCCTTAAATATCTTTAAATATTATTCATGCTTGTATTCGGCAAAATGTGAAACTTAGTTGCAGTAAGAAAAATGCTTTTTAATTTTATTTGGGTCATATTTAATTGAGAAACTTGTGCCTGATAGGATCACAATACTTTTACACAAAACAAAGAAAAAAGTGGCACAAAGAGTCATCATAAGAGGTTATATACAGGTAATAAAAACTCTCCCGAGTATTACCATAGTAAAAGTATTCTTACCATAAAAACACTGAAAAGGGTACAATTGTTTTAAATATGTCAATCAAACATTTAACCTATTCAGCATGTCCCTGCCATTAATTCACTTTGGTCCTAGGCAAAGCAAACCCTCTACTTTCACTGTTCAAAACCCACTTAAAATATTTTTTTCCAATTTGAAAAGAACAGCAAAATTACAGACAAAAAAACACGAAAAACTCTACATTGCATTTTTTTACAATGAAAAAAAAAAAAGAAAAGAAAAATAAGTTACAACGTTCACGAAAGCATTAAAATTAAGTCAATAAAGCAAAACATTTATTTAGGTTTGAATATAAACAGAAAACAGAAAAATGCAGCCTTGTGTGTGTACACCGACGACTAAATACTTCTTTCAAATTTAAATATAAAACATATCTAGAGAGACTGAGCAGAGGAACTCCGTGATCATGTTACTGCTGCGGGGGCATGACAAGTTCGTAACACCCAACCTGTCCTTCTTGCTTAAGTTGGTCTATTAGGTCCTGCTTATTTCTTTTCCTGCTTACTACCAAAAACCTGTCGTTGCCCTGCCCGTGAGACTTACTCTTGAGGCCGTATTTTTGAGAGACTTGATGTATGTGCCGTCGCTCTTCGTTGGTAAGTTCTCTAGAGAAAGTGAGGTCGTCCTGATTATAGGACGCGGCGTAGTTTCTAATGATCTGGTCAATGTCTCGCTTAGTGATTCTGTGATTTGAGTTTGTAATCAGGCCGAGTCCTTCCCGACTAAATTGCTCCTTCACTGAAATAGGCTCGGCTATGCCTTCCCCCTCTTTCCCCAAGCCTCCACCTGTCCACCCCATCTTTCGTAAGAGTTGGTTCCCGATATTATCCTCTTTAATTTGCTGTTTGTACGCCTCTTCAGCTGACCATCCGCGGATCTGATTCCTGGAAATGGCATCTTCAATGGGAGCTTTCTTTAGGTTATTGACCACCAGCGGCTGTGTTCTCTTCAGCACCTTCACGGCTTCCTCTGCTGCAATGTGCTTAACGGTCTTTTTAACTCCAAGGGCTTCAGCTACAAACTGTTGATCCATAAACACCTTGCACTTCCAATTAATGCCCGTCATTCTCTCAAATACATACTCTACTGTCACTTTGTTGAACTGAGCGGTATCATTTAGGGTACACACTGGATTTGAGGCATTTTCATAAACGACAAGATCGCTCAGGTTTTTTATAGGAGCATTGTTCATGGTCTGAGCAAAGCCGCCCTTTTGCAGATTAGCTTGCAATGTCTTGAGGATATTCACAGCCTCCTCAGCGGCAGCATGCTTACTGTGCTTCTTATTTCCATATCCTTCTGCTACACAGTGATCCTGTACATAAACACTACACCGCCATGCGTTGCTAGGCATCATGTCATACTTGTATTCAACAGTCATTTTGTTATGTGAAGCAGAGTTGTTTAAGATGCCTATTGCATCGCTGGCATTTTCTGTAAGAATGAACTCGGTCCAGGGTTTTGTTGACACGCCTCTTGTTATATCCGAACTTTGCTGCCAAGATGTGGCACCATCACTGCCCTGACCATCATTTTGCTGCTTAAGGGCTGGTGGGAATTCCATCATGGGCACGCCACTCGGGTAAGCTACCAAGTCTTCCCGGTATGTATGGCCAAACTTTCGGTTCACGGTCATGATTTCCACGGGTCTTTGTAACAGTTGTATGGCCTGCTCGGCAGCTCGATCACGGGCGCCATTTTTACTGCCAGAGTAACCAGTGGCTAAATACACATCTTGGCATCGCACTTCACAAGCATAGCCATCGGATGGGAGCTTCCTATGTTTCGGGAGGTCAGCTGGTGGAATTTCTTTTAGAGAGACATAAATATATTCTGGATTTGTGCTACATGCCTGAATACTGCGGGTTAACATGAAGGTATAGTTGATTTGTTTAGAATTCATGCTCATTTTAGGCTTGGACATATTTTCTATTACAACAGCACAAAGTTCTCTCATAAAAGTGGGTCTATCTAAAATATGTGACACGTGTGCTGCTGCATTACTTCTTCCATTTCCCCTGAATTTAGGAACAAATTTGCCTGTTCTTTTTGGAGGTTTAACAAAGCCGAAGCCTTTCCTTCCTTGTTTGTTTACTTCTGTCCACATATCGAGTACGTTGGCTCGAAAATTCTTGGACAGAGTCGAACAGTGAGATTCAAATTTTGCAGAGTAGTTCTGCTCCATTTTCGTCATAAAATTTCCAGATTCACTCTTGCTTTGATCATTAGTTGTGTTTGTATTCAAAGAGTCATAAATAAAGGGATTCTGTTGGCTTTCCGAACTCTCCGCGTGTTGGGAGGCATCGTTTGAAATGACAGAAGCAGAGGACATGTTTGAAATACTGTTTGAAGTCTGTGAGTCGCCATAATGACTCTGCTTCTGACTGGCCAAACCATTGTTTACTTGACTCATTTTGTTGTCATCCTCTTTAGTGCTGCTGACGACAAAATGTACAGGTTCAAAACGTGGCCGTGGGCCGAACCTGGATCCAATCTTCTTCTTCTGAGGCTGTTCATCTGTAAAAAGTTTAAAAACAGGCATAGTAAGAAGATATGTAAGGAACATTAGCCATGCATAATGTATACAAATATTGCACCTGATACACTGGAGAGGACGAGTGATGGAGAGGACTAAAAAATTTAAATTTTAACATGCCCTTTTCCAATAATGTCCCATAGAATGAGATGAGTAACATCTGCATTAAATGGCATACGTGAGGGATGTTAAATGGATGGTGAATAAAATGGGCGGCCTGAAAGATCATGCAGCCAATAACAAATCAACAAACACTACTTCAAATTGATCATTAATTGTTCACGCATACATTTTATAGCAAACACACACACACACACACACACACACACACAGATGGACATACATATACACACACACAGATGGACATACACACACACACACGACGAAATAAAGAAAATTAAAGGAAATTTCTAAAATAAAAGAAAAACATCTAGGCAAGTATTAGCAGAACCGACCATGAAAATGATGCAGATTTTGCATTTTAGCAATGCTCGTTGCATATAAAAACATATTGTTTTCAAATGTGGCAAATAACAATGCTGCTTATTTAGGCAAAGATAAAGAGGCAGTGTGATACAGGTCATTTTCCATTGAAGGGGAACACCAAGGAAGTTACACAAATACTGATTTGTCGGTAAAGTTATTGAAAACCCCTCTAGTTAAACGGTTTTAAAAAAGGTGCCACCGTCATAATGTATCTCAGTTTTAAGAATTGTCTTACAAATGACAGTATATTTGGCTCATAAGAAGCTAACTCTTAACTCGACCCTTGGGCCAAGCGTCCCCTTGGGTATATCCAGCTAAGAACTTCCATGGATCCATTTTAAAGTGAAGTTTTCCGTGGAAGTCACCTATACCCATCCTTGGGTGAAGAGGTGGAAAGTAAAGTAAGTACACCAACTCAGGGGTGGGCAACACCAGTCCTAAAGGGCCACCAACAGGTCAGGTTTTCAGGATATCCCGCTTCAGCACAGGTGGCTCAGTTGAAGACTGCCCCACCTGTGCTGAAGCAGGGATATCCTGAAAACCTGACCTGTTGGTGGCCCTTGAGGACTGGAGTTGCCCACTCCTGCTCTAATATATATATATATATATATATATATAAAAAAAAAAACTGTTAGCAAAACTAACCTTTGCAAAAAAGCCACATGACAACCTTGTTACTGTGTCATACTAACCATTCATGACATTACCACACATATGGAGATTTATATTGGATGTATCCAGTACAATATACAAATATCTGTGTATGCATCTGCATTTTTCATTGCCTATCACCATGCATTCACATGCTTCTGGGTCATTTAATACTGCAGGTGTTTGAAGTGCAGTGTATGAAAAAGGACTATTCAACTAGTGACAAGATATAGCGTTTATGACCATCCCCTAAAACACTTAACAGGAAATGCTCACCAACTTCTGAAGTGCCTTGTCTTTTCGCTGCTTTCGCACCAGGTACCAGCTCATACGATGGCATCTCTCCAACATCAATTCCTTCAGCCATCTCATGAACTTTCTGAGTAAGGAGCTCTCCATACCTGCGAGACAAATATTCACGGGCGGATCAGTGCATGATTTCAGGGGTTTAAACACTAATGAGATCGGAATATAGAATATTAAAAAGTATTTCTCGGATTATCTTGCAAACAGCACAAACGTAATCGTACAATACGCTGCACCATACTTACGATATACCTGGCACAGGCTCCATTTCACCCAGCCACATCATGATGGCTTCTATTTACCCCTCTCGGGTGAGCACCCCCATTCATTTTTTTCCCAAGAAGCAGATGGCCCAACTTAAAAAGTTCCCATCCATACGTTCACCTGGTGAATGAATACATTCAGAATCTGCAGGGGATATATTACAACCGCCAACACATCAGCGTCACTACGCACAAACGGGAACATTGATATCTCTGCTTGGTTTTACTCCAAATAACAAAAATCCTGATGTGTCTTAAATTAACACTGGAGAATGTGAACCATAGCCGGAGTAAAGGGGAATAAAACAGGTATTACATCCCCGGATGCAATAAGAGGGCTCCAACAAATGAACCTCCGCACCCCATTTATGGTACATGTTTGGGCTGTAAACTCACTGGGTTGAGTTCTGGTAAACTATAGGGCCCTTGTCCTTCAAAAACCGGAGTGAAAAGCTGCATTTCTTTATTGAAACGAGGGCCTGTTGTCATCTTACCTATCATTTAACAGACATCTCCATTTTGCTTCACTGTACGCAAAAAAACCAGCCAACCTCTATCTCTGTATTTTGTGCAATGCCCAATGATGCAAAACGGACGGCTTCTTTTTCCATACACTAAAAAATACTTGTATTAAACCAAACCTATGACATATTGCAAATTACATTATGTTATATTATCCTATTACAGGCAGTCCTCGTTTTACGATGAATGGCTTATCAGACGCTATGCATTGCATACCTATGTGCATTTCTACAACGCCAAAACGGCTTATCCAATGCTGTTACAACGCTTTGCAAAGTTGCAACAGAAGGCTGCAGGTCAGGGAAATCATCCAGATCGGTCTGTGTGAAGGTATAGTGGTGTATTTAGGCCATTAACCATGTCTGATAAAAGCAAAAATCAAAGTTCTGGATTCAATAAATAGAATCTTTACATCATAATTTATGTGTGTGCTGCATATCTTATTGCCCGCATAAAATATTTAGTGTATTGTTGTGTTAAAAATGCCTTCAGGAACAGAACCTTCCATTTAACCAGTGTTCCTATGCGAAAATGTGTTTCCCTTTCCGACATGTCGCTATCCAACGCCATTTTGAGTAACGCATTGTGTCGGATAACCGAGGACCGCCTGTACAATACAAAAAACTAACAAGGTGAGTTATGGTGATTGATGTGTTAACATGAATCACTGATGTAGGTATTAATTGCTATGACAGTGACCGATGTTACATTTAGCATCATAATTATTGTGCTAAGTTACACCTTTATAATTATTGACATTTGCATGGGCTTACATCAGATAATAAAAAGTGACATTAGTATTACACTACAGAATGTGGCACTGGCCCTGTCCACATTCCAGATGTTCTCATGAGCTGTGCGTTCTATAGCATGAATCAGGTAGAGCAATCACAGAGGTGACCTGACATCTATATTTTATATACACGGTACCAAATATATCAGCCATTCCACCAATACTCCATCATGTGATGCACCGCAACTGTGGTCATCCCCAATCCTCACCATTACCAAACACTTCCCCCGTACTAACAGAACAATGATACCCGTGTCTCATACTGTATCTCACATTTGGAGGTAGGCATGAGATTAGCATCATGCAACCTAACGCAGTGTCACTCAAGAGACTAGAAGAAATCCATTACAAAGGAATATTCCCTTCCCCACACATAAAAGAAGATGCAGCACATCGCAGGCAAGTGGCAACAAAACAGTACAGTATATTAAAACAGTAATAATCACCAATTTCGGTTCCTAAAGCGAGACCTTCATCAGGGTGGTGCAGCATCCACATTAGGGACCGAAACGTTGGATTGTTAATGTGTTAATACACTGGGTTTTTTTTTTGCCACTTGCCTGCAATGTGCTGCATCTTCTGTTACCTGGATCAATGGGTTTGAGTAAGGAACTTACATATCTGTCAGTCTATGTCAATTGTTTTGCTGTGCCTGCTGAGATATATACATATCTATATCTCTCTCTATCTCTCTACACACACACACACACACACACACACACACTATGTATTTATGTGTGTATATTTATATATATACAGTATATATACACACATACACAATTTTGGAAAGGGGGGGATATTACTGTGAGCCCCCTTGCCCCGAATTAGGCCCGGGCCTGCTCTCACCGGTTGCCCATGAACACGATGTTGACCCACACCACAGACAGCGCGATGAGCTGCTCCACCCTGTGGCCGGGATACAGCTGCAGGTGCCGGGCCAGGAACTGCCTGCGGGCGGCCCACTGCTTGTCACTCTCCTGGTACTGGCGGAAATCCTCCAGGGACCACACCGGGAGCCCCTCACTCTGCCCCGGATCGGGGCCATACCGCATATGAGAGGCCATCAGCACCGCAGCATGAAACCTAGACCAGGCCGGGGCTTCTCCACACGGCCCCCGGGACTAGGCCGCAGGTGGGGGTCAGCAGCAGAGGCCGGGGCTTCTCCGCACGTCCCCCGGGACTAGGCCGCAGGGGGGGGTTACTATGGAAACGGGCTCAGCAAGACTCGGGGGGACTCCGGGGCGCTGCGTTTTCGTGGGTGACGTCTCCCGCGAGGCTGCAAAGGGACCATAGAAACTGGGGGGGAGAGGCCAGAGCGCCCCTTAGCTCCTCCCCCTGAGCTCTCAGGGACCAGCGACCCCTGCCGGGCTTTCAGTGTAGCGACACCCTCAGCTTGCTGATTGGACGTGTATTATTATCATTTTATTATGTTATTCATGAGATGATCTATTATTCATTGTATTGTATGTATTTATTTATATAGCACCATTAATTAAAGCAGAGATATCTGTTTATTAAATTTGTCCTTTGCCTGTAGCATATCACTATTATTATTAGGGGATTATTATAATTGTTTTGTATTGTATGTCTTTATTTATATAGCGCCATTAATGTACATAGCACTTCACAGTAGTAATACACGTGGCAATCATATAAATAACAAATAATACAAATAACAGATCATGGGAATAAGCGCTTCAGACATAAAAGTAACATTGTGGAAGAGGAGTCCCTGCTCTGAGGACCTTACAATCTATTTGGTAGGAAGGACATACAGAGACAGTAGGAGGGCGTTCTAGTAAGTGCGTCTGCAGGGGGCCAAGCTTTATGTATCAGGTGTATAGTATCAGCCATAGAACTACTCATATGCTTCTTTAAGCAGGTGTGTTTTGAGTTGGGTCTTAAAGGTGGATAGAGAGGGTGCTAGTCGGGTACTGAGGGGAAGGGCATTCCAGAGGTGTGGGGCAGTCAATGAGAAAGGTTTAAGGCGGGAGAGGGATTTAGATACAAAGGGGGTAGAGAAGACATCCTTGAGCAGAACATAAGAGTCGGGATGGTTCATAGCCAGAAATTAGGGCTGAGATGTAAGGAGGGGCAGAAGAGTGTAAAGCTTTAAAAGTGAGGAGGAGAATTGAGTGTGAGATGCGAGTTTTGATAGGAAGCCAGGTGAGGGATTTCAGCAGGGGAGACGCGGAGACAGATTTATCCTTTAGAGGAGAATAAGTGTGAAATGTATAATGAATATTTAATATACCCTTTATGATACAGTTAAGCAGTTAGCATTTAAATATTCTTTGCTATATTGCATATCCTAGCACAGTAGGTTGTATAATCTCTGGACATGTTCTATAATCTCTGGACATGTTGTATACTCCTGCTGTCTTCATCATTATATTCATGGAATCTCAATACTTATGTAATGGATTTTCTGAACCGGCCTGACCCACCCAATCTCATATTGGCCCCTGTGGTCTAACCAGTCCCCATTACAGTGTGATGTCTGGTGGTGCACCTGTTGGCAACAGGACTCCTGAGTCTCCCGCACGATGTTGTATTGGGGATTGCCAACCCAGACAGGCAGCTGAGGTAGTGTGCTTGAGTCCTACCTAGATCCAGTGCAGCGCCTCCACCTCATCAGGATCCCAGCGTCCGCTTGTGGATTGTCCTGGTGAGGAACTCCTCTGTGGTGCAGCCCCCTGTGTAATTACTCCACACTTACACAAGAGGGTATCTTTTATCAGAGTCATCTTTATTAGTACGGTGGGCCAGCTGCCCTCCACAATGGGTGTAATTAGCCCTCCATTGTTCACCGTACTTCAGTTGAAAGGTATTGTCCTCCTAATGTAGGGATTCCCTATCCCCGTAGGGATGTCTATTCTGTGCCAGGTCCCTGGTCACAGTCTCATTAGTCCTGTAGTGTACAAACTCTGAACTCCTCCAACTACTTAGCAACAATCTCTGAACTAACTTTTGATCAGTGCTGTGCCTTATGTATCCTCTGGGGGCTGACACAACTCTGACATCACCAACCAGGGAGTCAGAGCCTGTGACCACTCCCATCCATACATAGGGCACCTCACCAGGGTGTGAGGCAAACCTCTATGATTACTGCTGGCATGCCCATAACTTACCAGGCCTTACTGTCAGCAGGAGAGATGACTGCAGCCATTTTACAGCATGGTTACACTTATGAGCTTTAGGATTTATAACAATTTAGTTATGATCTATTTATTATTAGAATACAGCAGCTATTCCTTATCTGCACATTTTTTTTGCAGAGTTGTGCGGTGGTTATGTTGTACATGACATCACACAACTAGATATAGGATTTTAACTGTTCGTCTTCAGGTGTGGTGAATATATATATATTTTTTTCATATGTATAAATGTATGTATAATATTTAGCTTCCTGGAATGGGGTTGTATGGGTTTTGGTGGATTCGGTTTTGAATTTCTATGTATGATATACTGCGTTAACCTCACTCTCGGTACTAACTGTATTGCCACAATCTATTCCGAATTAAGTTAATTATATCAATATTCTAGTACGGAATGGATACCAACATTTTGACCTTCTAGAATCAAAACTATGGCTGTGGCAAAGATATTTCCAAAGAGAGTAGTGGTACCGGCAGTTATTGTGGCTTTATAGGTATTTTTCTATATGTGTTATGTATATTATGTTTTGGTATGTGATAATATTGGTGGCATTACCTTCAGATATACGGGTGGACCCTCATTGGCTATTTTCCATCCAGCGTTTCCTCTCTCCCATTGGATTGGGCTGATTAGCGGCGTTGCATGGTGCACCTGTATACGGGGAGGCTGCTACTAATAGAGCTTTTTTCCCGAATTGGAATCACTCTTTGATAAAGCGCCCAGGGGCGGGAAATGCGTCAGAGGATTCAACTGCTGTTTTTTAACTTTTTTTCTAACCTGCCTCCAGCCTAATTTCCACGATCGCAGTGCTCACTCTGCCTTCTCTACACCTGGCTATGGTTAATATATTTATATTAAACTGACACCATAGCCCAGTGTAGAGAAGGAAGAGTGTGCACTGCGATATATATATATATATATATATATATATATATATATATATATATATATATATACAGTGGTTGACAAATCACCAAAAAATCTACTCGCCACACAAAAAAATCTACTCGCCACCTAGTACCAAACGTATGCTGCTTGGGCCAATAGGCGCTCGCCACGATGTTAAATCCACTCGCCCGGGGCGAGCAAATGTATAGGTTTGTCGAACACTGTATATATATATATATATATATATATATATATATATATATATATATATATATATATATATATATATATATATATATAAATTTATATATTTAATGGACTCTATTTTTATACAGTATAACACTGGTGCCTGCGCTTCTCTTTGTTTATATATATATATATATATATATATATATATATATATATATATATATACACACACACACACACACACACACACACACAGAACAAAGAACCTCCAAAATAAGCACTCAGGGTATACCAAAAAAATACAACATTTATTAAAACATAAAAATACTTCCAAAAGGCTGAACGTCCTCTGATAAACTCAAAATAATGTACAAAGTAATCTACACACTAAATTATTGTGACAAAGAAAATACAGTATACACTGCGCATATATACTTATTCTCTACAAATGTCAAAACCAGCCGGTCTAATGAAATCTAAATATCCCAAACAAATATCCACACTCAGTGTGGGATCAACACTAAAATCTGTGTGTAATAAATGTAAATAGGTGTTACTAAACAAAGTACACAGAGTATCTGTTGAATACGTGTTGCTATGAACACATTTCTTCAGTACCATCATACAGCACCTAAATGAGCGTATTAATGAGAGTAAGGCTAAGGCCCCGCTCCCTCCGTCAGCGCGCCCGCACTGCAGACAGGCGGGGCGCTGACAGACACAGATCGCGATATGCGGTCTGTAGGGAGCGGGAGCCGGAGCGGGAGGTGGGTGGGAGTGGGAGGCTTGACAGGGAGGGGGTGTGTGGCTTTAGCGGAGGGACCCGCTACTCTCCCCCCCTCCCTCCACGGGCTCGGGCTGGCACTCATACGCAGACGCAGACACACACACACACACTCAGGCACACACACACAGACAGAGGCAGGCACTCACGCACTCAGACACACACATACACACACACACACACACACACGCACGCAGGCAGGCACTCATACACATACACACACACACACAGAGGCAGGCACTCACGCACTCAGACACACACATACACACACACGCAGGCACTCTCTCACACACACACACACGCACGCAGGCAGGCACTCATACACATACACACACACACACACACACACAGAGGCAGGCACTCACGCACTCAGGCACACACATACACAAACACAGATAGGCACTCAGACACACACATACACACACACAGACAGGCACTCACGCTGCTTTCCCCCCACACTCCTCCCCGCTCCCCGAAGCCTCTCCTCCTCCCGAAGCCTCCCCTCCTCATTGGCTCACAGCCACACCACGTGACGCGTCAACGCTAGGGATCACCATTCTCTTGTATCCCCCAGCGGCTGATGCGTCACAGCGTGCAGTAAGCTGTGCAGCCAGGGGGGACCGGGACCGGCTCGGGAGGATTCCCCTGCTGGTGGGGAACTCGCGTGTGGCACCGGGTCCCAGGCCTAAGTCCCACATGTACAAATTGCGCTGTCTGCAGTCTTACAGTGTCCAGTGTCCAGAGAGGTAATACCGGACACACACCTGTCCAGTATCGTCTCTAATTTTTTACTGGACGGTGTCCAAATACAGGACAGTCCGGTTCAATGCTGGACACATATGTTTTATACGTACAGTACTACAGTATTAGGCGGTACCTTTTTATTTGGACTAACAATTGATGTTATAAGGAAAGATGTCTCTTCGGGGCAAGCAGTTCTGATTGATAAAGATTCCATGAGTTTAACACAGATGTAAGAAAGATCGCAATCAAAGGCAGATGAGGTAGGAAAGGAATGGCAGAGAGAATGGGGAATAAACACACAGGGCAATAATACATGGATGGAAGGGACAGTGAGAAATTGGACCAGGCATTCATCAGCAGTGTGATGGTGGGGTGAGTGTGCAGGGGGGAAGAATGGGTTAATTGTAAAGGGAGAAACATTAGAACGAATTTATAATAGTGTGTAAGAACCCCATATCAGCATTATGTCCTTTTAGTGTCCAAGAGCAGTATCATTTTGAGTTCAAATGTTTTCCGTTCTTGAAGCTATTAAACATTCCATTGAGGATTTGGATGTTTAAGTCATTCATGGAATGATCTGGCTGTGAGAAGTGGTGTCCTAAGTGGAATGCAATATCTTCCTTCTTCATGGTGTGTTATTGTGTGTCTGTGCAGTATCTTCCTTCTTAATGGTGTGTTATTGTGTGTCTGTGCAGTATCTTCCTTCTTCATGGTGTGTTATTGTGTGTCTGTGCAGTATCTTCCTTCTTCATGGTGTGTTATTGTGTGTCTGTGCAGTATCTTCCTTCTTCGTGGTGTGTTATTGTGTGTCTGTGCAGTATCTTCCTTCTTCATGCTGTGTTATTGTGTCTGTGCACTATCTTCCTTCTTCATGGTGTGTTATTGTGTGTCTGTGCAGTATCTTCCTTCTTCATTGTGTGTTATTGTGTGTCTGTGCAGTATCTTCCTACTTCAGTGTGTGTTATTGTGTGTCTGTGCAGTATCTTCCTTCTTCATTGTGTGTTATTGTGTGTCTGTGCAGTATCTTCCTACTTCAGTGTGTGTTATTGTGTGTCTGTGCAGTATCTTCCTTCTCATTGTGTTATTGTGTGTCTGTGCAGTATCGTCTTTCTTCATGGTGTGTTATTGTGTGTCTGTGCAGTATCTTTCTTCTTCATGATGTGTGTCTGTGTAGGTTCGTTCTGATTTGAAGTTTTTGTCTGGTTTCACCAAAGTAGCAACCTTGGTCACATTTGTTGCACTGAATCATATATACCACATTCCTGGATGTGCAGCAAAATGATCCTTTAACATTGAATGTTCTATGTTTGTGACTGGCTGTGGGATCTTGGCATGTATGTTTACAAAGATTGCAGCGTGCAATGTTGCATGGTCTTGTTCCATTCTCAGCGTCCTTGAGTTGGTTATGATGACTAACTTCTGTCTGAGGCTCAGAGGATTGCTGGAATGCAAGGATGGGAGGTTTGGGGGAAATATCTTTTAATGTTTCATCCTCTGTCTGCATAGGTTGCAGATCCCTCATTATTTTTCGCATTCCTTCTAGGGCAGGGTTGTATGTAGCCACTAGTGGTATGCGTGTGGTTGTTTTTCTCTTCTGGCATTGGAGCAGGTGTTCTCATGGGGATTTAAAGCTGCACACCAAGCAATATCCCACATGTGTGTTTTTCTTAATAAATCAGTTCTGTACTATGAGAAAATACTTGTAGCATTTAAAAAAAATAAAAAATAAAAATTATCAATTACATTTGTAATTAACAAGCATTTTTTGTTTCTATAGCAACCATTTACAAAGTCCCACCCCCTTCTTTTTCTGAAACAGGCTCTGGCACACCCATTTTTGAGCCCTGCCCTCTCTCTAGCAGTGCACCAATTGTAGCTAGTGACTGCCTGGTCACATGATCTTCCCCACAGAACTTTGCATCTTTGTTCCTCTTCTGCGGCACTGACAGCCATTTAGTGAACCCCCGAGCCAAATCTTCGCCAATCGATCACAGGAGAACGGATCGATCAGCAACTTAGCCAGTTACTAATCATTGTGTAGATTGTATTGATGCACATATTAAAAGGGAAAAAAGATCAAATAAAAAAACAGCAGCTTGGACTGCTGCTTTAAATGCAGATGTGATTGTTTTGGGAATAGTCTTTGGCTTGTATCCCTTCTGTCTGAATGATTCAATCAGGGTTGTGAGGTGTCGGTTTCTGTGTCAGAGCATATGCAGTGATATCTTATAGCCTGGCTGTGTATGATGGCTCGTTTTGTATGAGTGGGATGGAAGCTGGAGTTATGGAGGTAACGACATTTGTCTGTGGGTTTCTTGTATACAGATGTGTGTAGTTTGACATTCTTCAGTGTTACTGTGGTACCTAGAAACTTCACTAGGTTTGCCGAATAATCTATTTTGAGCTTAATTGATGGGTGGAATTAATTCATGTACTCAGAATAGTTTGAGATTTTCTTCACACGTTGTCCATATTATAAATAGATCATCAATGTATCTTTAATATTTGTAAGGTTTGTGGAGGCACGTGGTTAGGAATCTCTGTTCAAGATTGTCCATAATAAGATTGGCATATTGCGGTGCCATCCTGGTGCCCATCACAGTCCCCATTAGTTGTAGATATAACTCCTTGTTGAAGCTGAAGTGTGTGTGAGGGTGTATTCTATCAGTTTGCTAATTACTTCATCGCTGTATTTCTGATCATAGGGAGATGTTGCTAGGACTTGTAAGCATGCCTCAGTGCCATCCTTGTGGGGGGCTACTGTACAGGGATTCTACATTCATAGTAACTAGTAGTGTGTTGGATGGTAGTTGTTTGATGTTGTTAAGTTTATTGAGGGGAATCTGTGGTATCTTGTATGAAGCTGGTGTTTGTGACTAGTGGTTTTAGGATATGCTCCACTAGGCCTACTTGTTCAGTGAGCGTATCCATACCTGTTATAATTGGTCTGTCAGGGTTTCCTGGTTTGTGGATTTTGGGAAGCATGTAGAAGATCCCAACCCCTGGGTTCTTGGGTATTAGTAGCTCCAATTCTGGTTGCAGATGATTAGTGAATGATTTGACGAGGTTCCTGAGTTGCTTTGTATACTCCTGGGCTGGATAATGGGTCCGTTTCTTGTAGTAGATGTTGTCTGATGCCTTCTCCTATGTATTTATGTATAAAATGTTTTACCAGGAAGTAATACATTGAGAGTTACCTCTCGTTTTCAAGTATGTTGTATCCCTAACCCCCACTGCACCCCCTTTATCTGCTGCTTTGATGGTGATGTGGTTGGTTCGCAGTTCCTTGATCGGCGCTCTCTCCACGGGGGAAAGGTTGTGCATTATTTATTTCTGCTGTGCTGATGCTAGAGAGGAAACTCGCGATCTGAAGCTCTCTATGTAGCCGTTACGTTCTGTTGGTGGGGTGAACAGGTGTTGTACAGAGAGATACAGAGAGAGACAGAGACAGAGACAGAGACAGAGAGACAGAGACACAGAGACAGAGACACAGAGAGACAGAGAGACAGAGAGACAGAGAGACAGAGAGACAGAGAGACAGAGAGACAGAGAGACAGAGAGACAGAGAGACAGAGAGACAGAGGCAGAGACAAGAGAGAGGCAGAGAGAGACACAGAGAGAGAGAGTGTTTATATATGAACTATACTCTTATGTTTTTGGAATATAGATATTTTAGAAACCTTTAATGAAATGATGTCAAAATAACTTTGCCTGATCACATGGAAACTTCCGCTGACTTCAATAGGAGTTTCCGTGCGATTGGCATTTTCGCAGTTTTATGAATAACCCCCTTTGACCACAGACTGCAAAGTGTATCTATATTTATTTAAACCAGACCAGTCATATTGAGCTGAAGGTTTCTCTTCTGCAAATGTCCAGAATTCCATGAAAAAGACGTTACAAGGGTGCTCAACCCCAGCCCTCTAGCCCCCCAACAGGTCAGGTTTTCAGGATGCTTCAGCACAGGTGGGTCAATCAGTCCCTGCTTCAACACAGGTGGGTCAATCAGAGGCTGTCTTTGACTGAGCCTCTGATTGACCCACCTGTGCTGAAGCAGGGACTGATTGAGCCACTCATGCTGAAGCTCAGATATCCTGAAAACCTGACCTGTTGAGGGGGTTTGAGGACTGGAGTTGAGCTGCCCTGGGCTCCAATATACAAGCAGGTTCCATAATCTATACCAGCAATGCACAAAGTGGGGAGCGCAGGATTTTTTTTGGGGGGGAGGAGGTGCGCTGACGGTTGCAGAGGCCCTGCGCTCTTCCCCGAGGCATTTAAATTAAATGCTGGGGGATCGCGTGAGGCCTCTGCCGCGCACGTACCGGGGTTCAGACGCGTTGCTGTGACATGTCGCCATGGCAATGTGGCGTCAAATGGTACCGCGGTGTCATGTACATCTACATGGCAACGGGGTCACGTGACCCTTCGGCATCATTTGACGTCACCAAACCAGGTAAGGGGGGCACAGCTCAAATTTTGCGCTCCCCTGGTCTATGCTAAACACACAGCTTTGGTGCATGCTTCTTTGACAGCAAATTAGTTACGCTGACAAATGACTCTTTTAAAAGTTAAGGGGGAGGGGGGAGAGAGAAAGTGTCTAGACTTGTTATCACCTGTGTGCGCGGTTGCTTTGCTGAGACACACGGAGACAGTTCTGCTTTTGCAGCAGATGTCACCTGTAGCATTTAGTGTGGTCATCTATAGTTCTAAGAGGAATTAAACTTGGACTGTCCCTGAACTTCAGGATAAATGGTCATCAGGGATGGGCAACTCCATTCCTCAAGGGCCAGCAACAGGTCTGGTTTTCAGGATATCCCTGCTTCAGCACAGGTGACTCAACAAGTTGGTCAGACATTGACCTACAATAAAAAAAATCGTAGATGGCGGTGCAGCTGCCTTGGAGGAGGATATGAACCAAGACTGCCAGCTTGCTACGTACAAAAATGAATTGGTGGTGTGGGTGACCACGCGAAACGCGTAAGAGTGTTACGTTGCTGTTTTTAAATGTGCCACCAATACATTTTTGTACTTAGCAAGCTGGCAGTTCTGGTTCATATCCTCCTCCAAGGCAGCTGCACCGCCATCTACCATTTTTTCTTGTCTGCTTCATCCCTCTGGTAGGAGCACGCTGACAGCTTCAGGATCTTCCTGTGAGAGGGAGCGGCTCAGTGAGTAAAAGACACTGACTGGCACTGAGAGTTTGAAGTAGGGGAGCTTGGTTCAATTCCTGGTGTCGGCTCCTTGTGACCTTGGGTAAGTCACTTTATCTCCCTGTGCCTCAGGCACCAAAAAACATAGATTGTAAGCTCCATGGGGCAGGGACCTGTGCCTGCAAAATGTCTCTGTAAAGCTCTACATATAACTAGCAGCGCTATACAAAAACATGCTATTATTATTATTATCACAAGTGAGTAACTTTTTTAGTTGCTTTACACAACATATGACTTACTACAATCAAGCTTTGGGTTAGCCACCTACAACTATATAAGATGTACCTGTATTAGGCTATTGGTTGTTATAGGGTGGCTTTGGTTGACCTATGCCATTGTGGAATATGGATCTCTGGACTTATTGAGCTGATGTGTTTGGAAGAAATGAAGATATTTTAATACTGTGACTTTACACATGGACATTTCCTGGTCAGCATCGCAGGGGCTTGTGCCTCTATCCCTTCACAGACATTGACCTACCAACTCCAGTCCCCAAGGGCCACCAACAGATCAGTCTTCGACTGGGCCACTGATTGAGCCACCTGTGCTGAAGCAGGGATATCCTGAAAACCAGACTTGGTGGCCCTTGAGCACTGGAGTTGCCCACCCCTGCCATGACGAATCATGACTTCATGGTGAAGACGTGAGCCTTTCCCGGGATGTTGAGGGAGCCCCACTTACAGCACAGCTTGTAAACGATGATGCTGGCTTTATGAGAGGCAGGGTCTGCGTTCTCGTACAAGAACAGCTCATAACTTCACGTACCACTCCCACATTCTTGCATTGCTATATATTAATTTCAATCCTTCCCCTTCCATTATACAGCCTTACGCACAACTGGAATATCCGTCAGAAACTTCCACCCTGCGAAGGCTACAACAAAAATGTGTTATTTATATCGCTCTTTCATTCCAAAGGGCTTAGTGATCAGCGTTATAGGCATTTGTGCAGCCACCTCCGAGGTGGAAAGCTGGACACACATGATCTGCATGGTGCATTCTACAGGGAAGCAATACATTTCCTTTTATTAAACCTTTGAGTATGAGACGGGTCAGCAATGGATTGTGTGTGCTCCTTTTTCAGCAGAGGCATGTCTTCCTAATTTATTTGGAGGAACGCTTGAAGCACGTGCGTGCGTACACACACACACACACACACACACACACAAACAGTTTTACAGCAGGAAGCGGTGACAAGGTTGCCAAATGGTTCTTGGCTGCCATCAAATTCTGTTTCTAATGTTTTGCTCGGTAAATAAAGTCCCCTATAATCTCAAACATATGTATAGTTTGCATTACTCCGAGAAATGGTAGCGAAGCCTGCAAAGAAAAACCAGTTTAATCACAATTTTGCTCCCACTATCTCTTCATCCAAAAAGCAAAGACGGATGGGGAGCCGAGTTGGTCCTTTCTTCCAGGTAATAACAGGGAGAGGGAGTAGCGGGTATGATACCGTTTATTGGACCAAAACGTAGTTGATATGTTACAAGCTTTCCAACCTCTCATGGTAGGGATAGGACCCCGAGAGGTCCCTGCTCTGCGTCATCTAAAAACATTTATAATAAATGAAATAAAATCACGAGAAACTCAGATTTAATCATGTGTTTTTATTGAAAATGTACAGAAAGGTATTAAGAAAGATGGTGCTGGCTCTTGCGCAGAACGTAAATGTGTAGTCAGGGTTACCATTCACACCTCATTTTCATATAAAGGGGGAAAACAAAACAAAAAGACAGGGGGACAAACCACTGCTGGGGAAATGTCTGGTTAGAACAGGACAAGCAAACTCTTGGCTATCCTCCCTCACCATCATGGACGACGCAACGTCCATTGAACCGTTTCACGGCTGTGAATACCTGCAATGGATTACCACGTCCAACCAGCAGTGAAAGGGTTCATTTGTAATGCGCAGTTGGGGGTAACTTATCCGTTATTAGAGGCTTTTGCCCGCTCACAACGAGGTCCTTTTGGTTTCAATATTCCAGTGCGCCTCATTCAATGTTGACCTGTAATTGCTTTGTTTTAAACCATATATACAGGCCAAAAATAAAACAGGTGTTCCCCGTAAACTCATCAGCACCTCTTATACATTCCCCCAAAGTGGCCGATCGGAACAAATTTGCCACGGACTTCCATTTTGTTAAAAAAAAAAAAAAATAGCCCGACTGATTGTGTCGGCAGATACAGAATAAGGTCCACGTGTACGAAGCAGTCGTATGCCACAAGGCGCCTTCTGGCCCAGACACCTCATAGCCTGTCCTAATCATTGAGCTGCAAGGGGGCTTCTGGCAAAAGACTGCTTAGTACAAATGGGCCATAATGTAGTTGGCCTTTAAAAAAAAAAAACTAATAATTTAAAACCCCTTTATTTTGCATTTTCTAATACAGAAATATCATTCGGATTCTGCAAATCGTACCTTTAGAACAGAATGTATTTAGGTATAGATTTTGTTACTGGTATTAGATCACTAATGCAAACCTACAGATGGTTTGCTCCCAGCATCCTTTGTGCCACCGAGCATGACCGGTGTTCTGAGGGTAGCTGTAATCATGATGCTGGCAGCTGTCCTTGAGCATGCAAATCTACATAACAGATTCATGTTAAAGGAGTCAAAACAAAAAAGCACCTGATGCCATATACACGCAAAATGAGTAAAAAAAAAAAATGTTAGTTTAATAATCAATAGCACATTTTTTGAGGGGGAAAAAAAAAAAATACACAATATTTTATATATGCAGCCGATAACTTCAAACTAACATTTTCATTTCAAGTTTGTTTTTCCCCTCCTAGAACCGCTCCTCCATGGTTACACTGGGCACCCTCGCAAAAGGTCAACATTATTTCTTTTTATTTTTTTTACATGGCTTTCTAGATATTAACCTGAGCATTGCTCTGTGAGTATCCGTATTAGCAATGACATTAAATCGATATCAGTGGCGCCCAAGGAAAATCATGTGTAAATACTTTTGTTACTGGTGGTCATCCAGTGGTTACTGGTGGCCATCCAGTGGTTACTGGTGGCCATCCAGTGGTTACTGGTGGTCATCCAGTGGTTACATAATGCGCTTTTCTTTCGTTATCCACAAACCTTCTCATTTAAGCCTTGGTCTGAAATCTGTGTAACACACCATGCAAAGTCACACAAGAACAGCTTTCAAAATTATTGGACGGCAACAGTTAGGAGTATTAGTCGTTTATTATTATTACTCTCCCATTCCCATACCAAAAAAAAAAAAAAAAAAAAACCTGGGCCCTCTATCTTCTACAATGAGAAGTCTTCTTCTTCAGACAGTGCAGGTTGCGAGACAGATTAAAAGAAGCTAGAGAAAGAGAGAGACAACATGGAATTATCAAGAGAGTGAGACAAAAAGCAGGAAAAGTGTGTGTGGGGGGGTGGGGGGGAGAAGGGGGTAACAGTTAGACCAGGACTGGCCAACTCCTGTCCTCAAGGACCACTAACAGGTCAAGTTAAGGATATCCCTGCTTCAGCTCAGGTGGCTCAATCAGGGCTCAGTCAACACCTGTGCTGAAGCAGGGATATACCCAACACCTGTGCTGAAGCAGGGATATACCCAACACCTGGCCTGTTGGTGGCCCTTGAGTACTGGCGTTGGCCACCCCTGATTAGACAGTCAATGAAGCAGCATCGCTCTTATTCAGTAAAGCATACTCTGGTCCTATCTGAAGACCGACGTGCACCCTAAAGAAGCAAAAAGCAGACGTGGACTGCGCACAATCAGCTCACGTCGCGGAAGCTGGAAGCCACAAGGAACACATTGGGAATTAAAGTGAAATCGTTTTGAATGCAGTAGTATGAAAGCGCGAAGGACATTGGATTGCAGGGGGATTTATGCCACGTGTTGAAAAGAATGAAGAGGCCAGAAAATGGTTAATTATATTTGTATCGCAGGCTTTTAAAGCAGCATTAAATGCAACCAAGGTGGTGGTTCGGATCTAGGAAGAGATGCATCAGTATATTTTAGTTTCCGTCTGAAAGCTGCACTATAACATCTATTATCCATCACCAAAAACACACAATGCGTTGCTTGTTCCTGAATTAACATGGTTTATTTGGGTGCTTACATATTAATTTAAAAAAGGCTTTTCTTACACGACTGATCATTATTTCTAATCGTAGACGTTTGAATGTTAGCAGCGATGTTTCAAGACGTTTACATTCAAATACGGTATATAAAAAAAAGTCCCTATTCCTTGTTCCTGTGCTGGGGAAGAAATGCGCTCTATTCAAATGAATGGGACCAAAACCTTCTCCAGCGCTGGGAAAACAGCATGTGTATTATGCACATAAATGCTTAAAAATCTAAATAACTATAACAGAAGTCACCCGTTTGGTGTAGTTTCATGAACGTAGACGGGGGGAGCTTTGCAGAGCGCATACACTGACTAAAGACAACTGCAAGGTGATCCATTTTAAAAACACCAGTTTTAATTGTTTGGAAAATCGTTAAATCATGAACAAAAACGTTTGTAACGCTGGTAAAAGTGAAGGTGGAAAGCAGCTACAAAATACAGTGACATTCAAAGACCTGTAAACACTGTCATTGTTTTGGGAAGAATATGTTCCTTCTATGTTCTAAAACAGGAGTGGCCAACTCCAGTCCTCAAAAGCCATCAACATGTCAGGTTTTCAGGATCTCTGCTTTCTCCCTCCTAGAGGTAAATGAGAATTTTAATCCTAATAGAGATATATATTAGTATTTTATCTAGTAGTGTTAGGCCTTGCGAACGGGTGTCTGCCTTGTCGTGGCTCACAAGCTTACAACGCTTTGGCCAAAGGGTTAAACTAAATGACCCTATTTCAAGAGAATATATAAGTATTTTATTGTGTATTTCTGTCATGTTGGGTGTAGCATTAGGCTTCTCTGTCGCCTGTTGTATCTCTGCTTCAGCACAGGTGGCTAAGTCAAAGGCTGAGCCACTGATTGAGCCACCTGTGCTGAAGCAGGGATATCCGTAAACCCTGATCTGGTGGTGGTGGCCCTTGAGAACTGGAGTTGGCAAGTCAAGGACTGACCAACTGAGCCACCTGTGCTGAAGCAGGGACATCCTGACCTGTTGGTGGCCTTTGAGGACTGGTGCTGCCCACCCCTGTTCTAAAATGAAATAGAGATGTCCACGGAAAGAAATCCTTCATTTAAAAAAACATCATGATTACTTTCCACGTCTTGTTCCCCAGTTATGGGTTAATATGAAGATGGAATGGATTTCAGTTGCTAGTTGGGATATATCCAAATTCGCTGCTTTTCTGTAGAACGCTCAATAAAACGACGTAATTATTCTTTATGATGGGACGTCCCGCACTGGAGAACATTTTAATCCCAATTATTGGAGGTGAACGCTGTCCCAGCACAAATATGGGCACCGCTGGTCTTTGCTCACACATATTCCAAGCATGAATACAATCCTGATTAAAAACACATGTACAGGATATCCCAGGGGTAACCAAACTCCAGTCCTCAAGGGCCAACAGCTTAGGTTTTCAGACTATCCCTGCGTCAGCACAGGTGGCTCAATCATTGACTGAGCCACCTGTGCTGAAGCAGGGATATCTGGAAAAATCTGACCTGTTGGTGACCTTTGAGGACTGGAGTTCCCACGCCATGGGATATACAATTTGAAAATGACAGCTCATTATTAGCATGGGCAAAACCCTTGTTTTGCTTCCCAGCTAAAAATCTGATCTGATGGGAGGAAAAACCATTAATGTCACCAACTGCAGCTGGAATCTAGCATTAAAAATAATAATACTATACGGGTGGATGCTGTATCGATTTCCAAAAAGTCTATACAATGGCAAAAAAAGTTAAGATAACTGCAATGCTCAGAAATTTCATACATTTACAATTTTCAGTAGTTAATCCATGCTAAAACAAAAAAGTTTTATTGTCTTGTTAGAATCATTAAATATACAAAAATGTTTCATTTTGCCAGCAAAAATAAGATCCACAAAAACGTCACTAAGGAATATTGAGAATCAAAAATGAGTAGTGATTTTGAAAATATTTTTTTTAATGCAATCACTGTGTCCATGAATTGATACGAAATATTTTCGCTACAGAAATATTTCAAGTGCAAATTTCAGACTAGTAAACTCCCCCCCGCCCCCATCCTTTCCCAAGACATTTCAATAATGAACATAGTCTAAAAGATTGGATAGAAATATTAATATCTAATGCCGTTCAACACATGAATTAATACACCTGTTCTTCCACCACAGAGTAGAAACATTACTCAGTACACAGCCAAGGGTTACTGTAAAGAAAAAAAAAAGTGCACACAAAAAAAGTGAATGTTACCCACAGGTCATTTCAAATGATCATCCCTTAACTCAAAGGTTCCTAACTCCAGGTCCTCAAGAACCTCCAACAGTGCAGGTTGTAAGGATATCCCTACTTGAGCACACGTGATTCAGTCAACAGGATTGGGGCCATCCTGAAAACCTGGACTGTTAGTGATCCTTGAGGACTGGCGCTGTGAACCTCTGCCCTAACCCTTTCCCGAGTTTAACCTTGTTACAATGTGTACAGGCATCTGGAATCCATGTCACCAATTAAAAGCACGCCCCTCCCCACCACCTTAACACTTCAAGATTGGAACCCAGGGTTCCTCAGGAGCGGGAACCGCACTCATTTCACCCCCAGTTCTGAGATACTTACCAGTGAAATTTACTGGCACTTAAAAAAATGAGATATAAAATAGGAAGCCGCAAACCAATGACGTTGCAGCTTCCTATTGGGCCGATATTTGGTGGCCATTTTGGGTTCCCTTAGATTGAGATTTACACCCGGTAACTCCACCAATATCTCAGGAACTGGGTCTGCCAGAGCCTGAAAATAGCATGGTCCAGCCCTGTAAAAATAAGATGGCCGCTAAAAAAAAAAAAAAAAAAAAAAAAAGAAGAGGGAATTGCCGCTTTAAGATCAGAATTCTCAAAAAAGTTAAAGCAGCATCTTAGATTTGATAACTAATAACAGCTGTAACAAGGTACTCTAACGCCAACACATTGCGTCCCCCACTAGCAGAGACGGGGTTAATTAACAGCCAACAGTGCATTTTAATTCAATATCGGGCTGTTCCGTCAACAAGGCGCCACAAACGCCGCGCTGAAATGCTCATTACGAAGGGTTTATAAAAGAATGAAGGAGGTGACTGAACATATATCTCTTTATTCCTTACCATGAATTACAGGCCAATATTTAATCAACACTTGAATGTCACAAGTAATAATATATATTTTAAAAATACAAAAACTATCAAGAAAAACCGGTGACTGCTACAAGAGAAACAGGGTCGCGCAGGCGCTCGGGCTATGGCGGGATGTCATTTATTTATTTTTTACGGTGGCCACAAAGACTCGTCATCGATTTGTGGAACTTTTTTTCCCTCTTATTTACCTGGTTTCTTTGTTGATTAACATCTGGGGGGCTCAACCCCGGTCCTCAAGGGCTACTAACAGGTCAGGTTTTAAGGATATCCCAGCTTCAGCTCAGGTGGCACAATCAGTGGCTCAGTCACAGACTGAGCCACCTGTGCTGCAGCAGGGATTGATTAAGCCACCTGAAGCAGGGATGTCCTGAAAACCTGACCTGTTGAGGGGGGACCTGAGGACTGAAGTGGAGCACTCCTGATCTGCAGAATGATTGGAGCTGTGAAGATTTTAGAGTCGCTTGTGAGAAAGGGGTCAACAATACTTTATAAAAATCGGCATTATAAGGACAGGCCAACGTAGAGAGATTTAACATCTTTTCAGTGTAATTTGCAGCCCTAAAAATGGAATCAGCCTCAAAGTTTCTGCTTTAATTAATTTAAACACCGATTTCAGGCCAGCTCATAATTATCTGTTTGGAAAGTAATTCTGATGCTGTCATTTAGCAAACAAAGAACAGAACAAAAACAATTTATCAGTGGCACCAAGGACTGGCAAACAGTCTTATCCCCAAAAGATATCAATCATTGTTTTTTTTTTTTTAAAACCAAAACCTCAAAAGCATGTTTGTCCTGAAAATATTAAACATGCCACTGCCCTTCCGTTACGTTTGCCTGCTCTTTTAATGAACAATTTGGCCTTTTACTGCAATAAACTCCTGTATTTAGTATGGTAGAGATGAAACAGTAAAAGCACATTAAAAAAAAAAAAAAAAAGTTACTCCCCGGACCAGAAGCAAGCCTTAAAATCTCCACGTCCCATCTTCAGCCCGCGAGTCCAACTAATGTCAGGTATAAACAGATCGGGAGACTTGGGAACAAACACGGGCTTCTCCGTTTAATCCACACTTACAAATGTATAGGCTTCTAAATGGCCCCAAACCAGACATTTGTCACATCTTACAGTATCTTAGAACTTAACGCATTCACGGCCAGATGGGCACAACATATCGCCGCCCCTCTGGTATGAAACGGTATATATTTTCTGAAGGGATTTTAAAACACTTCTAAATTAAGCAAAGAAGGTGGAGAGCCGTGCTGGTCCTTTCTTCCATGTAGTAACAAAGGGTTGGAGAGGGAGTAGGGGGTATGATACTTTTTATTGGACCAAGAGGTAGTTGATCTGTTACAAGCTTTCCAACCTCTCAGGGTAGGGGTCGGACCTGACGAAGGACCCTGAGAGGTTGGAAAGCTTGTAACATATCGACTACATGTTGGTCCACTAAAAAGGCATCATACCCCTACTCCCTCCCTCCTTTGTTACTAACACACTTCTACAAAGACATTTTCAATGTGACCCGTACATGGTGAAAATAAATGCAAAAATGGCAGCACAGGATGATATTACAGTGCAGTTATGATCAGAAGAACATGCAAGAAATACAACAGAATGCACACAGGAGGGTCCTAGACCAGGAGTGGGCAACTCCAGTCCTCCATGACCTCCAACATATCCGGTTCACAGGATATCCCTGCTTCAGCACAGGTGGCTCAGTCGGCAACGACAGCCACCTGTGCGCTGAAGCAGGAATATCCTTGAAACCAGGACCTTGATGACTGGAGTTGGCCACCCCTGGCCTACGCAATGCGGTTCCATACAAGTTACTGATGAGGTCTTCTACAAGCAGATGTTATAAATGCAGATGTTCATGCTTTTTACACAAGGCGAGGAGATGGAGTGAGGAGATGGCAGGGAGCAGGCAATGTGCTACATGAGGGAATTACAGGAAACCAGAACTGAAAATGAAAACAGAAAACAAATATATAAAAGTATTATTTTTCTCGTGGAAGAATAAAAAATAAAATAAAAAAACCCCAATGGCGGTGCTATGTTAAGGGTGGCTGGCATTTGTTAATTAGGTTAACATGCAAGGCGTGCGCACACGCACTGAAATGAAGCAGTGGGGCGACAGTTAACGCAATCTTGTGTGTTTCACGAATTACCGATTCACTGCTGGAAGGCGTCACTATACAAAGCGTCACTATACAAAGCGTCACTATACAAAGCGTCACTATACAAAGCGTCACTATACAAAGCGTCACTATACAAAGCGTCACTATACAAAGCGTCACTATACTAAGCGTCACTATACTAAGCGTCACTATACAAAGCGTCACTATACAAAGCGCCACTATACAAAGCGCCACTATACACAGCGCCACTATACAAAGCGTCACTATACAAAGCGTCACTATACTAAGCGTCACTATACAAAGCGTCACTATACAAAGCGCCACTATACAAAGCGCCACTATACAAAGCGCCACTATACAAAGCGCCACTATACAAAGCGCCACTATACAGCACTGAAGGGTTTAATACCAGCAGTACACGAATAGTGGGAGTGGTCAGTGTAAAGTATCAAGAGGGTGTAAATTATTAAAACGTTAATGAAACGCGCGCTTTGCTTATTCGTGTCCGCGGCGTTCACTTGTGTTGACAGGAAACGCTTTGCTTCCTCCCCAGCAGAGATGGACGAATGTGAGAAAATTTGGCCCACAATTAATAAAATGCGATTTCGTGGTCGAATCTTCGCCCTCGTTCGGCAGAAAAGTGGCTGTGTGTTACTGCACCTAAACCCGCCAGTCTACCCGCTTCTCCCTCCCATTCTGCGAACGCCGAACGCCGGCCGACGCACGTTTATACATTTGCTTGAAGCAAAAAATTTTCAACAGTCCACCCGTGCGCATGCGCAAAGCCCCTCCCACCCCCTCACGGAGACCGTCCCCGTAGTTATACGCCAATCAAAGCAAATGTCGAAACAGAAATATTTCAGGGCGTTTGCAAATGTGCAGATATTTGAACCGTCGCGAGGGGGCCCTGTGTGTGCGATGCATTCGTGTGCCGATCTGAGATCGAGCCGAGGATATCTGCGCCCGCAAACGAACGCCACACTCTTGGCAGAGGTCTGTGAAGAAATTCCCCCATCTCTACTCACTAGTACAGGGTGGCCAGCTCCAGTCCTCAAGGGCCACCAACAGGTCAGGTTTTTAGGATAACCCGGCAGGTGGCGCAATTAGTTGGTCAGTCATTGACTGGAAAACTCCAGTCCTCAAGGATCACCAACAGAACAGGGTTTACGGATATCCCTGCTTCAGCACAGGTGGCTCAATCAGTGGCTCAGTCTTTGACTGAGCCACCTGTGCTGAAGCAGGCATATCCTTAACCTGACCTGGTGGTGGCCCTGGAGGACTGGAGTTGGCCACCCCTGCACCAGTATCTACTAATTTATGGTCAACTGAAGCGCCTCGGGGACAGTTGTCCCAAATTAATTCTCCGGGATCTTATTTAAGACAGCGCACCCCCCTCCCCCCCCAATCACCGTTTGTTTCTAGAATGGAAAACTGTTGGGAAATGCGAGATCTTTATTATCATACTGTGCAACGCACGTACAGTTTCCATCTAGAATCAACAAGTGCGCAGAGATGGGCTCTCTTTATTTCCTGTACAATGAGCAAGTGTTTAGCAGGAACTTTATCCACAGGCAACAATAGGCAGCCTTGTGTCCGTGGTCAGTCTCAAACCAGTGTTTGTCATAAGCACCATCAAAAGTATTGTGGCGGCAACAAGAATGAAAATACAGGGGTCAGAGGGCAGCGGTGTCTCTTCTGTGTCGCAGAAGCAGAACGCGCAGGGGGCTGTCCCGACACGGCACAGTTATTATAGGATTCACTTTGTTTATTCCAAAACAAGCTAAATGCATGATGGTAATTCCTGCCTGAAATGTGCAATCCCAGCAATGTGATGTGATTTTCTTTTTTTAACCTATTCATTATAAAATCAAGGAAAATTAGTTTGTCCTTCTAAACTTTTGTTAAAGACTTCAAAAAAGTGCTATTATTTCGAGTTGCAAGGCTTACAGAGTTATTTATTCAACCCAGTTTATTGTAAACACATAATACATCATTCATAATCCCCTTGTTAAAATAAATAAAAGCAGGAATCCAGCACACTCGTCTTGATGGGGGAAGAAAAATAGATTTAAAAAAAATTAATAAAAAAAAAAAAAAAGTATAAGTCTACCCTTGGCTTCCCCACCAATAGGAGGGGTTGAAATGTCTTATTGGTGTTTGGGGTGAACTAGAATGGACACCTGCACCCCACTGACCCCTGCACCTCCAAATTTTATAGACCGTCATCTAATGCATCATTCAGAGGTTAGGTTTTTGCAAACATTTTTTTCTTCCAATCTTTGCTTTTAATTGAACTGGATCTTTGATGCCGAATTTTCGTCGGCGTTTGAAACCTCTGAACATTTTAGAAAGAAGATGACGGCGGCGGCATGCCGACCTACACCCAGACACCGTGCCACCTGACCCATTACTGGTCTCACACCCTCGGTGTTCTCTTAGTTAGTGAAGCTTACCCGGACCTTGAGTCCCATGCAGCAAAACAGCAGAGTTAACTGGAAGACAGCACATGATGGGGACGTGTTGGTAACATGAACACAATGCAGGGGAAATTAAGCACAAATACATGGAAGGTGAGCGGCAGCAGAGCAAAAAAACAAAAAAAAAAAAAAAAACATAGGACAAAGTCTAGGAAATCCTCAAGGCAAATTATATATATATTAACACAAAGGGGGTGGAGATGCATGGTAATGGTGGTAATGGTGATAATGGTGATGTGTTAGTGCCTACAACCAAATTGCAAGTGTAGGATAAGTAGCCGACACATATATAAAGAGACATCAGGCATTGAAAAGGACAGTTTCCGCCGCATCCTTGGTCCCGCCCTCCTGCTCCTTTGGAATCCCGGCGTCAAATGACACCGCAACGTCACGCCGCCATGGCAACAAGATGCCATGTGATGTCAGCAGCGTCATTTGACGCCAGGAATCCAAAAAGGAGAGATGGAGGGCGGCAGAAAGGACGCGGCCGACACCGGCAAGTGCCTTCCCATTAGGTCCGATAGGCCCGAGAGCGTGGCAAAATTATATGGGCGCGTACATTTTTGCTGCCTTAGGCCTGCGCCGAACGGGAAATCAGACACCGAGTGCGAGGTCTGGTACCCTCGCCCAGCACTGGACGAGTGAACATCACACGGTGTGAGAGAGCAGGGGGAGTGTACGGGTCAGGGTTGGCTGGGAGTTTTGGCGGGGAGGCCTCTTAGCTTCTCCAGAGCAGCATCTCCTCCTGCTATGTCACATGATCACGACGATGTGACAGTCATGTGACGTCACAGGGTCACGTCGTCACACCATTGCAGGAGGAGATTCCAGCTCCGGAGAGCAGATAAGAGGCGCTGCGCTCTCCCCCGGCAATCAGTTGAAATGTAGTGGGGAGGAGCGCCAGGCCTCTAAGTGCGGGGCTCGGTGCAGTGGCACGAATGACACCACCATAAAGCCGGCCTAGTAGTGTATGGTAAACCAACTTACTTCTTCCTCTCCTTGTCCTTTTTCAGGGTCTGGGACCCTCCGGCCTGCAGCGCCTGAGACTGAAGCAGCTCCGTCGCGGTCTTCCTCTTCTTAAACTCATTCAGCTCGTCGTCAAGGCCTTTCTTTTTATCTTCCAGCTTCTTCTTCTCGTCCTGATGCATTTTCTTAAGGCGATCAAACTTTTCGTGAAGCTTCAATGAAACATGCAATATATTAACCCAGCCCAACCTATTACACCAACACCCCCAACACCCAACACCAACACATTTATCCAAGTTACAGAACGAGGCTTCAAGGAGCCCAGAAAAGCAAACTGCTGCTTTCTTACAGAGAGTTAAAGCAGCGACAGAGAAGCCCAACGCTACATCCAATATGGCAAAAATACACACTACTGGGCCTGCCTTGTCGTGGCTCACAGGCTTACAATGCTCGTGCCAAAGGGTTAAACTAAATGAGCCTTTTTCAAGTGACTGTAAGTATTTAACTGTGTATTTTTGTCATATTGGATGTAGCATTGGGCTTCTCTGTCGCTTGTTGTATACATTTGCCACTCTCAATAGCTCTCCTTTTTGACACACATACATATATATTTTGTGGGGGCTCAGGGGTTCCCAAAAAGAGCTTGCTGGGGTTCTGTGTGTTTGTTAACAGAGTTAAAGGTGCAATACATTCAATATCCTACATGTTTTTATTTTTTTTAATAAAATCAGTTCTGTAGTATGATAATACTTGCCGATTTAAAAATATATATTATTCACTCAATGCCATTTTTAATATACAGATACGCCTTTGATTTCTATAGCAGGCTTTAGCCCACCTCCCCCAGCAGTGCAAGATTTTTGTAACACATTCCTGTTTGAGATAACTTGTTGCAAATGTTCCCAGCAGTTTGACTTGCAAACTGTAACAATAGGTAGTTACCATAGTAATATAAGAATACATTGTAGCTGCTGAGTTACACTGACTGAAGGGTTGATGAACACTGACAGGTGACCATTAAGTGAACCCACGGAAGTAGGACCTTTGCCGAGCGATCACGGGAGAACGAATCGATCAGCAGCTTAGGTAATTAGTTTGTAATAAATGTAATCAAAGGCTGCATATATTAAAAATCTGTTTAAGTGCCACTTGGATCGCCTCCTTAAAAACAGTAATAGGTTTAAAGTTTAAAATATCGCCCCATTCAATTGAATGCTCTCTTCAGTTTGCTTCCTTCCTAAGTTAAAAGCAAAGAGTCCTGACATATTTTTACACTACATTCTGGTTCTAATAAACAAAGTAAAGCACTTAAGTGATGGTATTAAAGATCAAATGTTATTATGAGGCCCAAAAGGTTGACAGAAAGCTGTCTGAGGTTTGATGGCTCTGCACTTCTTTAACACAGGCTGTGCTGAGAGCTGTGTAATGCGGCAGGCATAAGCTTATAGTGGTCCATGTTCAAATGAATAAGTAAAAGGTGACACTGTGCTGCTCATTTGCAGATCATTACCCAGAATCCCTGGCTGCAGGGGAAGCACTGCATGCTGGGAGATAATGGGGGGCAGCAGGGTTGCAGACCTGTCTGAGATGTGAATGTGCTCACAAGTTACATGTTTTATTTGCTGTAATTTTATTATTAAAATTATTTTTTTTAAATCACTGCACGGATTTAATGAACGTTAGTTGCATGATTTTATAAGATTTTTTAAATAACATTGGAACTTTCAATACCATTACTTGAGCCCCCAATACACAAATATATTTTTATTATCAGCATGGTTTTTGGAGCACCTCCCATTAATATAAAACAAAGGGGTGGCGACTACTGTATATGGGTACGAAGCAGAGACTACATATTTGTTCTAGTCATGGTAAACGCTTCTTCGGTTCATTCAAATAAAGAGAAGAGCAGCAAATACCTCCTTTTCCGCCTCCTTCAGCTCACCCTCCTTCTCTTTCACTCTCTGAACAAACAGCTGTCTCATTTCCTCTTCCTCCTTGTGCAGTTCTCCCAGAAATTCATTCCTTTTTGCCTCGTACGTCTCCTGCAAGCTAAGCAAGGACAGGAATCAAAGGCATGCCCTGAAGGGGGTACCTAAACCAGGACCCCCCAGCTGCAGGAGATACATAGCACTCGGAAAGCGGGAGGAGACCTCTTAAACCAGCTCATTGGGATGTACAAGGGAATAATAGAGACCATCAAAATACGTGAAAAACAACAATTCAACGAGAATACCCAGTAACATGTTGATGCTGCTATATTTTCCCATCTCTATTTATTTTTGCCTTATTATAACAAAAAAACATTAAAAATATACATTTTTGGGGCAGAAATACCAACCCAATATCAAATGAAGCAAAGAATTTGGTTCTCCCTTAAAACGGAGAAACTAACCACCATCCTTAGAGATACATGCCACAAATTCCAAAAAAAGTATGGCAACCCTGCCCGATATATGATATGTCTTCCGCTGTTTGACTAAGGACTCATGACCTTGGCTGGAGTCAAATGTGTTGGAGTATCGAGATTGTAAATATATATAAGGGTATTTGATGTATGACCTTTCTCCCCCCCAATCTTTATTTTGTACCCCTTTCCTCCCTTTTTTGCTGTACTTTTCAATGTCAAAAATAATAATAACACACACCACACACCTATTTGTTAAAGGAAACTGATACAATTTCTCCTCGTCCCGCATTAGTGAGAGGGTTTTGTGATTTGTAGAACCAAATGGGAAAACCAGTTTCTCTCTGCTGCTCCGACACGAGCGATTGGATTGCAAGCTTTTCGTTCTGATCTTGCCTCCCCTGTGTATGCGGCAGCATGCAACCCCGGAAGAGCATGTTTTTTGGTACCTGAACGGTTTGCAGCCTGGGTCAGTGTCTTTGAACCCCATTTCCTCCAGCTTGCATCTCCGGTACAGCTCGTAATGACGCGTGTGCGTTTGCTCACGGAGATCCTCCATGTTCACTCTTATGAGCATCTCTCGCAGCTTGACGAAATCACAGTGGTTTTCATTTTCAACTAAAGAAAAAAAAATAAAGTAGTGGGTGGTCCACGGTGCCAAAGGGGTGTGTGAGAAATTAGCTTTTAAGAGGCCCATGTGAAATCAACATTAATATGATCGGCTAAGCAGGTCACCGTAGACCAGGGGTGGCCAACTCCAGTCCTCAAAGGCCACCAACTGGCAAAGGCCACCAACTGGTCAACTTTTGAGGATATCCCTGCTTCAGCACCGGTGGCTCAATCAGTGGCTCAACCGGTGCAGACAGAGATATCCCCCAATTCCTGGCCTGTTTGTGACCCTCGAGGACTGGAGTTGGTCACCCCTGACCTAGACCAACATGCAGACCAAGCAACAGCCTAAAGATACAGCCATTGTCACGTTCATGTGACTTCCCTAATAAACTAGGACATGGTACAGTCAGAGAAGCAGGAACTATACGAACAAGGTCATCTCGAGTGGCTCGCAATACAAGTGGTTCTTGTTACCTTGAACGGTTCCCCATGGGTACTGTCGGACCTTCATCATTTTGCTTCCTATTTTGGCTTCTTCTGTGCTGCCGACCACCGCAAACGGCAAGTGAGCCTATAATATTCCAAATTCAAATATTCCCGTTACTGTTTGCAGTGGGGCAGATAATACTCTTAGCGCATTACGATACAGATCAAAATCAGTGGCTCAGTCAACGACTGCACCACCTGTGCTGAAGCAGGGATATCCTGAAAACCTGACCTGTTGGTGGCCCTTGACTGGGAGTTGGCCACCCCTGAACTAGCACTTACTGCGCATGCAAGTAAAACAGCACGCTCTTCCAACTGGCCTATTTTACATTCAAAGCAATGATGAAATAGCCTAGCAGTAAAAGGACAGACGTAGGACGTCAGCCGTGTCCCAGAACAGCAGAGTATTTGGCCTTGTAGAACTGCAGTCTTCCAGTAGAATGGCCCTGTGTATGGGCTCAATTATAGTAGAATCATCAGTAGTTAATAGAAGATATCGCTCTCCCAAGTGAAAAGGCACGCAAGAAAATAATAAAATAAAAAACAAGCTACAACATTCAATTATAAGTTATAGTAAAGTAGCAGTTCATGCAATATCCTACATGTTTTTCACACACCACACACCACACACCACACACCACACACCACACACCACACACCACACACGTATGTATGTATGTATGTATGTATGTATAGCGAAAATGTACTTAAAGTGAAGCACTACCTTTTCCCAGTTATCGATGCATGTACTGCAATCGTTATATACAGTACGTGCATAACTGATGTAACTAAGGCATGTGTAACAGGCTCTATAGTCTCCCCGCTTGCGCACAGCTTCGGTACAGGTAGGGAGTCGGTATTGCTGTTCAGGACGTGATGACAGGCGCATGCGTGACCTGCCGTTTGCCTATTGGCCGATATGTACTTACTCGCGAGTGTACTTAGAGTGGATAGAGATAGATATAGATAGATCTATCTATCTCTCTCTCAAAATGCCATTTTTAATATACCAATATTTTTTTTTTTCTATACCAGGCTTTATCCCAGCTCCCCAGCAGTGCAAGAGCTTTGCAACACTTTCATTTTTGTGATAATTTGTTGCCAATATTCCCAGCAGTTGGAACTGCAAACTGTAACAATAGTAATATAAGGATACATTGTAGCTGCCAGGTTACACTGACTGAAGGATTGATTGAAACTGAAAAGGCGGCCATTTTGAGAACCCTGGGAAGCAGGATCTTGGCTGATCGATCAACAGCTTACGCAGCTAGTTTTCAATAAAGGTAATCAAAGGCTGCATACGATTTTCTTTTTTAAAGTGTCGCCCGAACTGCTTCTTTAAAGCTCCAAAAATCAAAAAATACTCTGTCGGTCCAACTCCTCCATTATGTCACCCATTTCCAAATTTTTAATACAATTTATTTTGATTTAGAACTGGGTGCGGCAGCCTTGTAGAAGAGAATGACAGAGCTAGCCTGCGTAAAGTGATTTCACTAATCAGTTTACAGATGTAATCTAGTAAGGATAATGTTGTATGAGAGAAAAACCCCAGAAAAAAAAAAAAAATCAGCAAAGATTCTGAGTGCTGCGGAGAGGTTTAACATGAGAGGTTAAGGTCTCTACATCCCGAATATCCGCAGACTACCAGGTTTGATGGGATAAACACTCACATTCATAGTTCCATTTATCTCTGCAATCGTTTCATCGTCTGTGGGGAACTGGTAGATTTGCACGCCGTTGCTAACAAGCTCACTTGTGATTTTAATCTTGAATTTCGTCAGCTCGCTCTTTGAAATGGCATCAGACTTGGCAATTATTGGGATGATATTAACCTAAAGGAAAAAAATAAATAAATAAAGCACAGAGAACACTGTAAACATCTTTTTAGCCTTTGTATAAACGGATTAGGAGACGTCATTTGAAACCATCTAAAAACAGACAGGTTTGTAACCCCATTGAGTGTCTCTCTGATGAAGATGGCATGACCCACAAAATGAGTCATTAGCTGCTCATCAACCTGCACCTGTACATGTTCTACCTGGTCTTGTGAGAAACTTGTTTATGGTTTGCCCGCTGCCAATTTTTCTGTTAAACTAAAGTATTTTATATTTTATGGTGGCTATTGTCACTGCAACAATACATTTGTGCAAAGTCAGTTTAATTATGGACCAACCAAACTGGTGAAATGCACAACCCCACGCAAAGCTTTCTCTACACCAGGAGTGGCCAACTCAAGTCCTCAAGGGCCACCAATATGTTGTTAGGTTAAGGATATCCCCTACTTCAGCACAGGTGGCTCAACCAGTGGCTCAGTCAAAGACTGAACCACCTGTGCTGAAGGAAATATATCCTAAAATCTGACCTGTTGGTGGGCATTGAGGACTGGAGTTGGCCACCCCTTCTCTACACCTACCTTGCTGTCCAGTTTCTTCATCGTCACCAGGTCAAGAGATTTCAACGAATGGCCAGTGGGGGCGATGAAATACAGACAGGCGTGGATACGGGAATCGTGGTAGCTATGAAGGACCCTCTTAATCTTAAGCTCTTCCTGCAGGTAGGACTCGAACTGAGAATCAATGAACTCAACGATCGGCTTGTAACTTTCGGAGAAAGACAGGAAGAGGGAAGAGAACTGCAAGTAAGCTCGATACACCAAAAAGGACAACCACTTATTTTCCATGTGTAAAGGGACTAATACAGATGTGTCCATATAAATTGAATACAAGTGATTCGGAATCCATGTTGTCTGTTAGAATCCATTTTGTTTCCCCAGACTATTCAGACTGAAGTGAGAAAGATTTTGTAATAGAAGAAAAAACACATTAAGGAAATAATTGATTTGTAGGAAAGTTAGAACAAGTGAATCGTTTATAGTACATTTTGTGTACAAGATGAAGTCTGTCCAAGGTCAAGATAAGAGTATAGACTTTGTGCCCAGACTTTTCCAATGATTATTTAATTGTATTATTGTTTCATGCAAACAAGCTGTGCATAGATTAAGTTACTAGCGAGGATTTACTATATGAATCGTTTTTTAGAGTAGATACGTCAGAACGTAAAGAATGAACGAACCAACAATACCATTGAGCGATGAAGAATGCTCCGTTCTCCATCCATAGTATGGATTAGTTTGGCCTGTACATGAAGATGAAGTTTATTGTTATTTTGCCTTACGATAAATAAATGAACTATCCAGATCTGTTTTCGGATATTTCATTTGATATCGGACAATAGGAAAAAGCACAATTACAGACATAAGAAACTTTCTTCTTCACAAGGATATCATCATCTTTGCTAATCATTCATATTATTTTCAATGGACCATGTATACATACACACATTTCTAGTGACTATAGACAATTGATAGTCGTACAGTTCTAGTTTACAGAAAAAAAAAAAGTTTCACACTGTTCTCTGTGGACTCCATTGCGCAATGAAGGGGAACAACAAATATACTTTAATCAGTAGCTCTCAAAGTGTGGGACCCCAACCACTGGTGGTCCCCAAAACCTTTTGTGGTGGTCTCCGAAGCCTTTGGAAATTTACTTCAGGATGCTCTTACTCTGTTAATGGGAGCGTATCCTAACCCGACTAAAAGGCTCATTTTATTTGCAGGTCCAGTGGGTGTATGAGAGACACAAACACACGAAAGGATG
>NC_134498.1:43774585-43782085 GCF_040206685.1 Ascaphus truei
GCTTTAACTCTACCCGTGCCAGGCCTGTAGTATATTGCTTTGGCGCTAAAGGGGATGGGGGACTTTAAAGCTGCGATGGGTTTTTAATCGCTGACGTAGGAAAGGAGGATGCAAACTGTTTGGGCGTCAGCCCCCTCATTCTGTTTCACTTCTTCACTTACTGTGTGTCAGACTAAGTGTTCTGGGCTTTTATATTTATCAGCTTACAATAAACACTGTCACGCAGGACGCGCGTGTTTATACTCCGGCACGGAGACGGGGAGTGATGTGGGGCCTGGTCCCTGGCTGCAGGCTAGCACCAAATCTGTACGATTTACAATTCCAGTACCCCTCAAAATTAACCTGCGGGACACATTAATTCATGGAGTAGCTCTGTGGCAATGTCGCTGCCTTTGATCCGGTTCGAATCTCTGTCTCAGCTTCTTGTGACCTTGGACAAGTCCCTTTATCGCCCTGTCCCACAGGCACTATAATTACATTATAAGCTCATCTGTGCAGGAACTCATTGCGCCTGCAAAATTCTATGTACAGCCCTGCGTACACCGTCGGCAGGGCTGCACCGAGACATTATTGCACCCCGGGCAGACTTAAAAATTTTAGCTAGGGTAGGTGAACAGAGTTCAATAATAGTGCTCTAATGACCGTGATTTTTCAATTATGGTTAATTCAGACCACTATAAGAAGGGGAACAAGGCACACCTACCTACACTCTCTGACGAAGCGCCTTATATGCGTGAAACGCGTAAGAGAAGGAGGCTTTTTGCACCCATCCCTGTCTGCACCATGAAGTGAAAATAAAGGACTTTTATTTTACTGCTGCTGTTCCAGTGTATCCTGTACCTTTGCCTTGCTGTGCTCTGCATCACCTGCATCTGTGGTTAAAAAATTTAGCGCCCCATTAAAACCATATTATTCTGGACTCCCCCTCACCGTTTTCCACCTCCCCGCCTTTTCACCATCTTTGGGTGTCCTCGCCATTCCGATCACCCCAGCCGCTGCTCCGGCACCGTTTTGGGGTGCGCCCACCGGACGCTCGGCTTGGCTGCCAGGACACATTGTTAGATTTCCCGCGGTGCGCAGGAGGTTTCGGGGGGGGGGGGGGGGGGAGGGGGGGGTTGAGGGGGGGTGTTCTGGCTGCTGGTGGTCGGGCGAGGCATCCGGCGGCTGGGTGGAGGATCAGAGCGGTGAAGACATTTGGGGGTGACGAAGGGCGGCCTGTGGCAATAGTGTAGGGCACCCCTTTTCCGTTTGTACCCCGGGCAAGTGCGTCCCTTAGCACTGGCGGCAAGTGCCGGGTTATCTATAGAAGAATAATATAATGTGTGCCTGTGAGGTTCACCCAAGTTCAGTATTTCATACATCATTTCCGAGCGTGCACCACTCACAGGCACAAACCACAAACACCTCTTCTTCATGCTTAAGGAAAGTAAAAAAAAAAAAAAAAAAAAAAAAAAAAAGTACAGTCCCACGTAGCAGGTAAAGAAAAAAATAAATCCTTTTTTAAACAACTTATCTGTGTAATCATTTTCCAAAAAGGTTCAATCCCCCTTGAAGTTCGCTTTATATTCTTATTTAAACAAGATGCAAATAAAGTACGTTTCCCCTGGTCTCTGGGTGCACTGAATTCGAGTATAGCAGCCACTTGTTTGTCCGACTGATGGTCTCTTTATTACTATACAAACAATGGACAAAAAGACAATTCCCCTTCAGTTTTGAGGGCTTACAGTCTCATCGCCAAGTGACATTGGATAAACGTTTCAATCACCACTATTTAACCCACCTAACACATCACTTCTACCCTGGGAGAGAGCGTCCCCTTTACAAACCCGAACCCCACTGAGCAGACCATTCTCTGCAACATGGGACACACTATAGAGAACTACTTGTTTTTTTCTTTACAAATTAAACCTTCACTTTTTTTCTTCTAGAAAAGTACCATTTATTTTTAGGTATTTTTATTTTTTTTTATGTAAACTTTAAGGCACAAGAGTAAAAAAAATAAAAATAAATTAAGATTTGTAATTCGCTGCATTCGCCTCAAGCAGAAAAGGGGTTAACATGTTTGCCCTGGCCATTTCATGGCGCGCAGGCTATAGGAACGGCTGGGATTCGCCGTTGCTGCTTTCCGTTTGTCGCGTGTGCCCACGATAGTAACACTGTGTGTTGCAGCAGCACAAAATCTCTCTGATGGAGACCTGGGGAATCTGTTTATCCAACGTGGTGTATCTATGCATCTAATGTGGGGACACAAAAAGGTGGAGTGCCTTGTAGCCGGGTGCTCAACTCCAGTCATCAAGCCCACTCCCCCCTCCAACAGGTCTGGTTTTCAGGATATCCCAGCTGCAGGAAACTGGATTTGGTGTTTGATTGCACCCAAACTTGCTTCTGTGCCTGACAGAGGATACTCCCTTTGGAGTCATTGCATAGCCATGCTGCTTTGTGCAGCAACATTGTAGCAATCCAAGCGGTGCTCAACTCCACCAGTCAAGAACCCCCAACAGGTTAGGTTTTACGGATATCCCAGCTTCAGCACAGGTGGCTCAGTTGAATATGCAGGGACTGATTGAGCCACCTGTGCTGAAGCAGGGATATCCAGAAAACCTGACCTGTTGTGTGGTGGGGAGGAGAGATCTTGAGAACTGGAGTTATTCAACCATTACAAATCTGAAACCTCCAAGTATTTCTTAAAGCGTTAGGCTATACAGACTTCAGCCGTACGGAGGCCTTAGTTCGCGCGCAGTCCGTGGGTGTGTCGTCACGGAGCTGGTTCGCCCTCATTGGGTGAACCGCTCACGTGACCGGCCCTGGCTCCCGTGACCGTTCAAACGGAAAAAAAATTGCCGGCTACGCTTCCGCACGCCTGCGGAAGCGTGCGCGAGCCCCTGCTAAAGCCGCTCCTTGCGGCTGCAGGGGCTCTCTGACAAGCGTCAGCGTGGGTCAGTGGATAAGCGCTGACCATGGACTCAGCCTTAGTTTGTATACACAATAAAAACACACGGCAGGGGTATGATTTCCTCAGGCTGAGCCTTTTTGCGTGTGATTTCACTGTATGTTCAACAAGAGCTTGCATGGGACAACACGCCCAAATGGAAGAGGAGCCATCTTCATAGGAACCACAAAAGAAAAATATTCGCTTTAAACAGGATTATGTTTAATGAAGCCAATTACATTGCAACGTTGTCTACAAACTGTTTCTAGACACTGAGGGGTTACACTGCCATTTGTTGCATACCAGCCTTAGAAGTGGGACCCCCAAATTAAAAGCTCTACATGAGTCACTTTAGTTCCTAGAGAATTGGATGCCACAGATTAAGCTCCAAGATCTGCCAGGGTGAGAATGTACTGGGATGCTGAACATGATAGGGCTGAATTAGCTTGCACACCTGGGAAGCAAAAATGGAAGAGATAGGGAGAACACCAGTCAGGGATTACACACCCGCCAAAATGCAAAGCATGACAATAACCTATGGTGCTACACATCAAAACACATTTCCTTTTGAGACGTGCAAAACCCCCCTAGCCATCGATACACTTGCGCTAGCACCATACTTCCTGTTTCTGTTATATGAAGGCACCTGTGGTTATGACAAAGTATCACCACACTTCACATCCGTACTAGACTCCAACAACTACATAAAATGATTGCTGGTCGGTTTACAATGTGCAGCCTCAGACAGCCACGCTTCCCATATTCCGTGGGGCTGTTAGCAACAGGGAACTACACTATTCTGCTCATCAGAACACTGTCCGAAGGGATCCGGTGCTCAGACACAGCAGAAAGGCAATCAGATCTCATCAGATAGTTCCCTGAAGCAAGGACGAACATCTTCAGTGAGTGAATACCTAGGCCAGTGTTTCTCAACCAGGGTTCCTAGGAGCCGTTGGATACCCCAGGGCACCCCTACAGGGTTCCCTGCAATTGTCAGATCACTTGAAAAAGGTGATCAAATATAGAATGTACAATGCATCTGATCTCAGACACGCTATTAGAGAGGGTTGGGGTTCCTTACACTGCATCTGATCTCAGACGCGCTATTAGAGAGGGTTGGGGTTCCTTACAATGCATCTGATCTCAGACGCGCTATTAGAGAGGGTTGGGGTTCCTTACAATGCATCTGATCTCAGACGCGCTATTAAGAGAGGGTTGGGGTTCCTTACAATGCATCTGATCTCAGACGCGCTATTAGAGAGGGTCGGGGTACCTCTGAATTTCACCATATATCTCTGCCCAGGAGAGCTTACAATCTAAGCGTTATGTTAGGAGACTTGCAGAGGCAGAAGGCAAGGTAAGTGCAGTCTTCGACTGAGCCACCTGTGCTAAAGCAGGGATATCCTGAAAACCTGCCCTGTTGGTGGCCCTTGAGGAGTGGAGTTTGCCACCTCTGTCCTACAGCCCCCTGGTCATCATAATCCAGCAAGGTCTTATTTCCACTTTTAAACCCCAGGTTTATATGCCAAGCACTGCACGAATATGCATTTTTGATTAAAGGAAAAGGATTTAAAAAAAAAAAAAAAAAAAAAAAACGGGAAAACCAAATTTGTCCAGAATCCAGAAATATTACTCAAGCGAGTCTATGGGTAGAATACAAAAACAAGCAAAGGGTCAAATAAAATATTTTGAATATAGTTATTCAAAGCAGTATTCAGAACACCGCAGGGGTATTTACAGGTCTAGTTGTAACGCAGGTGTAGTGAAATACAGAGTTTATATGAATGGAGGGAGTCCCCCCCAAAGCAGGGCTGTGGTCCCCCGATGTCCAGAATCCTCTCCCAGTTCGTGAGATGTTTGGTGTGCTGGTGTTTAACACAAAGCAACGACCCCCCCCCCCCTCTCTCTATGTGTTGGTTAAACACTGCTATGACCTGAGCTACACAGCCTTCTATAATCTATATACCAAGCCAGCAAACTGCAGTCTCTCTGCTTTGCTGCAGCTCAGAGCTAGGAGACACGAGCAGTGGGAGCTGTACATAATGTCAGCTCTAATGCTCTGCACAATCCATATTTCACCCAAAGGCGAAGCTAGAATTTATTCACGGCCAGGACCTCCTCCCTGAACTAATTGAGAGGGACAGCAAGGTCGCACAGTCACAACCCACGGAGGAGGGGGGATTCCCCAGCCGGGGCAGAGGCCTGAAATTATAGGGCACTTCGGTTTGACATCAGAAGGGCCTGATCATGTGTTACATTCATGTGCAACGCCCGGCTTTCAGTGCACTAAATCCGGGGAGACAGAAGATGGCACTCCCGTGGTCTTGGACCTTCGTACTTTTACACTACTAAAACATAGTGTTGCCACGACCACTGGCGCGCCGTCTGCACCCATCCTAGGATGTTACACCCCAACTCGCTGGGGCTTTCTGAGCACCCGTGGCCCCTCTTCATCGTCATTGTGGGCGCACCTACCCTCCTTCTCCAACGCAGCAAGACATGCAGAAGTGCTACTCAATGCCTTTAAAAAGAGGTCACTCCAGTCTCCCAAACGCTGCAGGACACACAGTTGTTGTTTCCTATTTGAGAGAGTTTGGGGTTTCCATTGCATATAATGACTTGTGATGTCACAGACACCCCCCCTTCACAATAATAACAAAAAGATTCTAAATATTGGTACCAGCTCTAAATGTGGCACAACTCCCACCGTGCACGGGAACTGCTGTCAAGATCATTACAACAGCACAGAGGAGGTCATCAAGAAGCATCATTCTAAGGCTGCGCTCGTGGTGGGGGCATCGCTGCGTGCCCTACGTGGGGGCGCAGAACTGGCGGCGACGTAGCGCGTCGTCGCTGCTGCAGTTTGGAGAGACAAGTAAGTTTGTGTTTCCAGGCTGCAGTCGCATAACGTCAGCTGATTCAGCCAATGAGGGCGAAGCAGCTCCGTGACGCGGTCGCCAAGCCCCCGCCACCCCCCAATCTCCTGCAGCCAAGTGCACAGATCGCTGTGGCTGGAGGAGTGCACACCCGCGCAGTCACCGTGGCCTAAGACAGGCTCACCAATTAACAGCAACTCTTGCAAAGAACAGAACCAATCACTTAAAGCAGCAAAACTTGAAAAATCCTGTGTTTTATTTTTTTTAAATAAAATCAGTTCTGTAGTATTAAATACGGTTTTCATTGTTCTGTTTGTTCTGTTTGTTTTTTAAACGCCTGCCATTTTTTAAAGTGTTCTTTGGTTGCTACAGCAACTATTTAGAAAGTCATATCCACTTCCTCTTTTGAATCAGGCTCTGACACACACCTTTTTGAGCTCTGCCCTTTGACAACAAAGTATCACAAACAGATCTGTTGCTGTGTTCTGGTCTATTACTCTGAAAGCTGTAACAATAATGTGTTACATTTAGGAATATAAATGTCACATATCAGCTGCATTTTACAGACTGCAGAACATGTTAAAAGGCGGCCATTTCGTTAGGCACACAAACAGGAATTTCACAGATTTGCAATAGGAGCGCCAAACGATTGCCAGCATAGGAAACAAGAAGGTAGGGGGGGGGGGGCTGTATTATTGCTGCTTTAACTAATTACATACAATCTTACGTTAGCCATAGTGAGAAGACCACATGAGAAGACCACATGAGAACTCAGACTGTTGCAGGCAGACCTGTCCCCGAGTTACGTGTCACACTTAGGCAAGCACTATTCAGGCCGCCCCTTCCGAAGCTCACCCTAAGTTTGAAGCAGGGGGCCCTTGTTGATTTCCGCTCCGGGGACCCCCTGCTTCCTGAGATACTTGCCTCCGTAGGGGGTGCCGGTATCTCTGCTGTTTAAAGCTCCCACTTATTGCGGGCCAATAGGAAGCTGCGACGTCCTCCCTAACAGTGTCCCATTGGTCCACGACGCCCTTTAAACATTGAGCAGATACCGCCCCTACGTATGCATCTTGGAAAGCAGGGGGTCCCCGGAGCTAAAATCAACACAGTTAACCCCCAGGGACCAGCTGCGACCCACCTAATAAAAAAATTAAATTGTGTCGGCAGGAGTGGCCGCCCGAAACATGCCACCTCTGGGCGGTGCCTTACCCGAGGTATGCCAAGGGCAGGACACCCGGCAAAGCATTCTGTGTGTGATTTGTGTACCAACAGATTACAAGGCTTCTTTGGAGAGGCATTATAGAAAGAGTATTGTCATCATCATGATTTATTACACCAGGCACCAACATATGCTGTAAGGCAGTACAACAGACAACAAAAAACACCATTAGAACAGTAACAGGACTGGCGGGCCCTGTTGCAGGGAGCTTACAATTTAAAGGGTTTAACGGCCACATGCGATCAGCTTTGTATTATACAAGCCGCCCAGGGGAGGTGTATCACCCATATTTCTTAGCTGCAGCCTGGCAGTAAAAGAACGCAGAAGAACCACAGTGCTAGTCGGATATATGCAGCACAATGATGATGATACGATGCACAGTAATTACTGTATTGTCAAACTCCGTTCCATTTCTGCATCCATCCCAACATTGCTGATGTATTAACACAACCCAATTATCTTCCCCTAAAAGCCTT